>NW_028324167.1:1500000-1585000 GCF_054372755.1 Phalangium opilio
TTCTCCCTAATAAACTAGATATCACTTCTTGGTAAAATGTTATGATAGCTAAATTTTTCCTTTAAAAAAGTCTAAATTTTAAATGTAAAATTGGTCTAAAAATTAGGTACAAAAAAATTAAATTTGAAAGCTAATTATCAACTTGGATATTTTTAATATAGAAAGATTAGTTTTTTCTCCCAATCTGTAATATTTTTTATACTGAAAGTAATGAATGCTTAGTTAAAAAATATAGTTAAAATCGGAAGCTTTTAAACAAAAATTTTCTAATTGTCGAATTGTACGCGGACCCAAATGGTCACAGACTTAAGCCCTCTACAAATTAGAGAGATGGCTCCGGAAGAGCAAGCTTTATTCTACTAATTAGATAATTTAATTTAAACTGGATTTATAATATAATAAGTTAATCTTGTTTAAAAAGTTTTTATTAAATTTCAAGTAACAATAGCTCCCACTGTGCGCGACACACTATTCGATTAAAATATTAGGCCTAAGTTGCCACAACGTGAAGGAGAAAAACCTGGAAAATCAGCAGATATCAGTAAGTTTTAACGAAGTCAAGGAATAAGGCTGGAATAAAATATCTAGGGTTTTCCAACGTTGGCTAAAAACTAGAGGAAATCTTAAGGTTTCTATCTGGTAGTATTATCCTTTTTCCACTCCGAGTGACGATGAAGACACTGAAAGGTATTAAACTTTCTGTCTGTCACCTCATTTATAGTTGACAAATTTTAGCAAACTTGTTCGCAATATCCGGACCGCTTTCACAATTCACAGAAAGCAATATTTACATCTACTCAATTGTTATCGTTAGGGTCAAGATGTACGCGGCGATCGGGTAGGGTTACGAGAAACGTCTAGCCTCCCACCCAATGGCAGTTCTTCCACCAAAGGTTCACGCAATTGCGCTATTTATTACCCCTTATCTGGAATCAATCGCTTTATTTAGCCTAAATTTCCAAAAATTGTTAAAGAGGCATAGCTAGAATTGAAACGGCAACAAAAAAGCTATGTTTAAAATGATTTTAGGAGTAAAGTTTATTAGAACGATTTAACTAGAATTAAGGTAAATTACTGACGATTAAAATAATTAATATCAATTATATTTATTTAATTATTTAAGAAAAACCTCTTAAGTGCAGGGTAGATAGCCCTCGTCTCGACTCGGAGAGGTTTATTTTGGTTTCCCAACTTGTTGAAGCATTTACAGGCGCCTGACAGGTCGTTGTTAGCGCGTTCGGCTTTTAATCGAAAGGTAGGTGGTTCGAGCCCAGCCAGGAGCGGTGTTGTGAAGTCTCTTATGTAACGAAAAAAGTCAAAGTTTTGCCAAAATACGTGACAATTATTGTTCTTCAAACCTTCCGTGGTGCAATGGTTAGCGCGTCCGGCTGTTAACCGAAAGGTTGGTGGTTCGAGCCCAGCCAGGAGCGGTGTTGTGATGTCTCTGATGTGACGTAAAATGTCAAATTTTTGCCAAAATTCGCGACGATAATTGTTTTCAAAGCTTCCGTGGTGCAATGGTTCGCGCGTTCGGCTGTAAACCGAAAGGTTGTTGGTTTTAGCCCACCCGGGAGCGTTGTTTGTGAAGTCTTATAAATAACGTAAAAATTCAAAGTTTTTCCACAATTCCTGACGATCATATAATATTCAAGCTTCCGTGGCGCTATGGTTAGTGCGTTCAGCTGTTAACCGAAAAGTTGGTGGTTCGAGCCCAGCCAGGAGCGGTGTAGTGAAGTCTCTGATGTAACGTAAAAAGTCAAAGTTTTGCCAAAATACGTGACGATAATTGTTTTTCAAAACTTCCGTGGTGCAATGGTTCGCGCGTTCGGCTGTAAACCGAAAGGTTGTTGGTTTTAGTTCACCCGGGAGCGTTGTTGTGTAGTCTTATAAATAATGTAAAAATTCAAACTTTTTCCACAATACATGACGATTATTTAATTTCAAAGCTTCCGTGGCGCAATGCTTAGTGCGTTCAGCGGTTAACCGAAAGGTTGTTGTTTCGAGCCCAGCCAGAAGAGGTGTTGTGAAGTCTCTGATGTAACGTAAAAAGTCAAAGTTTTGCCAAAATACGTGACGATAATTGTTTTTCAAAACTTCCGTGGTGCAATGGTTCGAGCGTTCGGCTGTAAACCGAAAGGTTGTTGGTTTTAGTTCACCCGGGAGCGTTGTTGTGTAGTCTTATAAATAATGTAAAAATTCAAACTTTTTCCACAATACCTGACGATTATTTAATTTCAAAGCTTCCGTGGCGCAATGGTTAGCGCGTACAGCTGTTAACCGAAAGGTTGGTGGTTCGAGCCCAGCCAGAAGCGGTGTTGTTGAAGTCTCTGATGTAACGTAAAAAGTCAAATTTTAGCCAAAATACGTGACGATTATTGTTTTTCAAAGCTTCCGTGGCGCAATATTTAGCGCGTTCAGCTGTTAATCGAAAGTTTGGTGGTTCAAGCCCAGCCAGAAGCGGTGTTGTGAAGTCTCTTATGTAACGAAAAATGTCAAATTTTTGCCAAAATTCGCGACGATAATTGTTTTTCAAAGCTTCCGTGGCGCGATGGTTAGCGCGTTCGGCTTTTAACCGAAAGTTTGGTGGTTCGAGCCCAGCCAGGAGCGGTGTTGTGAAGTCAAAGTTTTGCCGAAATACGTGACGATTATTGCTTTTTCAAAGCTTCCGTGGCGCAATGGTTAGCGCGTTCGGCTTTTAATCGAAAGGTAGGTGGTTCGAGCCCAGCCAGGAGCGGTGTTGTGAAGTCTCTGATGTAACGTAAAAAGTCAAAGTTTTGCCAAAATACGTGACGATTATTGTTTTTCAAAGCTTCCGTGGTGCAATGGTTAGCGCGTTCGGCTGCAAACCAAAAGGTTGTTGGTTTTAGCCCACTCGGGAGCGTTGTTGTGAAGTCTTGTCTTATAAATAACGTAAAAATTCAAAGTTTTTCCAAATACCTGACGATTATTTAATTTCTAAGCTTCCGTGGCGCAATGCTTAGTGCGTTCAGCGGTTAACCGAAAGGTTGTTGTTTCGAGCCCAGCCAGAAGCGGTGTTGTGAAGTCTCTGATGTAACGTAAAGAGTCAAAGTTTTGCCAAAATACGTGACGATTATTGTTTTTCAAAGCTTCCGTGGCGCAATATTTAGCGCGTTCAGCTGTTAATCGAAAGTTTGGTGGTTCAAGCCCAGCCAGAAGCGGTGTTGTGAAGTCTCTTTTGTAACGAAAAATGTCAAATTTTTGCCAAAATTCGCGACGATAATTGTTTTTCAAAGCTTCCGTGGTGCAATGGTTAGCGCGTTCGGCTGTAAACCGAAGGGTTGTTGGTTTTAGTCCACCCGGGAGCGTTGTTGTGAAGTCTTATAAATAACGTAAAAATTCAAAGTTTTTCCACAATACCTGAAGATCATTTAATTTCAAAGCTTCCGTGGCGGAATGGTTAGCTCCCGGGTGGACTAAAACCAACAACCCTTCGGTTTACAGCCGAACGCGCTAACCATTGCACCACGGAAGCTTTGAAAAACAATTATCGTCGCGAATTTTGGCAAAACTTTGACTTTTTTCGTTACATAAGAGACTTCACAACACCGCTTCTGGCTGGGCTTGAACCACCAAAGTTTCGATTAACAGCTGAACGCGGTAAATATTGCGCCACGGAAGCTTTGAAAAACAATAATCGTCACATATTTTGGCAAAACTTTGACTTTTTACGTCACATCAGAGACATCACAACACCGCTCCTGGCTGGGCTCGAACCACCAACCTTTCGGTTAACAGCCGGACGCGCTAACCATTGCACCACGGAAGGTTTGAAGAACAATAATTGTCACGTATTTTGGCAAAACTTTGACTTTTTTCGTTACATAAGAGACTTCACAACACCGCTTCTGGCTGGGCTTGAACCACCAAACTTTCGATTAACAGCCGAACGCGCTAACAATTGCAGCACAAAAGCTTTGAAAACAATTATCGTCACGTATTTTGGCAAAACTTTGATTTTTACGTCACATCAGAGACTTCACAACACCGCTCCTGGCTGGGCTCGAACCACCAACCTTTCGGTTAACAGCCGAACGCGCTAACCATTGCACCACGGAAGCTTTGAAGAACAATTATCGTCACATACTTTGGCAAAACTTTGATTTTTTACGCAACATCAGAGACTTCACAACACCGCTTCTGGCTGGGCTCGAACCACCAACCTTTCGGTTAACAGCTGTACGCGCTAACCATTGCACCACGGAAGTTTTGAAGAACGATAATCGTCACGTATTTTGGCAAAACTTTGACTTTTTTCGTTACATAAGAGACTTCACAACACCGCTTCTGGCTGGGCTTGAACCACCAAACTTTCGATTAACAGCCGAACGCGCTAACCATTGCACCACGGAAGCTTTGAAGAACAATAATCGTCACGTATTTTGGCAAAACTTTGACTTTTTACGTTACATCAGAGACTTCACAACACCGCTCCTGGCTGGGCTCGAACCACCAACCTTTCGGTTAAAACCCGAACGCGCTAACCATTGCGCCACGGAAGCTTTGAAAAACAATTATCGTCACATATTTTGGCGAAACTTTGATTTTTTACGTTACATCAGAGACTTCACAACCCCGCTTCTGGCTGGGCTCGAACCACCAACCTTTCGATTAACAGCTGTACGCGCTAACCATTGCGCCACGGAAGCTTTGAAATTAAATGATCTTCAGGTATTGTGGAAAAAACTTTGAACTTTTACGTTATTTATAAGTCTTCACAACAACGCTCCCGGGTGGACTAAAACCAACAACCTTTCGGTTTACAGCCGAACGCGCTAACCATTGCACCACGGAAGCTTCGAAAAACAATTATCGTCGCGAATTTTGGCAAAACTTGCCTATTTTCGTTACATCAGAGACTTCACAACACCGCTCCTGGCTGGGCTCGAACCACCAACCTTTCGGTTAAAAGCCGAACGCGCTAACCATTGCGCCACGGAAGCTTTGAAAAACTATTATCGTCACATATTTTGGCAAAACTTTGATTTTTTACGTTACATCAGAGACTTCACAACACCGCTTCTGGCTGGGCTCGAACCACCAACCTTTCGGTTAACAGTTGTACGCGCTAACCATTCCGCCACGGAAGCTTTGAAATTAAATGATCTTCAGGTATTGTAGAAAAACTTTGAATTTTTACGTTATTTATAAGTCTTCACAACAACGCTCCCGGGTGGACTAAAACCAACAACCTTTCGGTTTACAGCCGAACGCACTAACTATTGCACCACGGAAGCTTCGAAAAACAATTATCGTCGCGAATTTTGGCAAAACTTTGACTTTTTTCGTTACATAAGAGACTTCACAACACCGCTTCTGGCTGGGCTTGAACCACCAAACTTTCGATTAACAGCTGAACGCGCTAACCATTGCGCCACGGAAGCTTTGAAAAACAATTATCGTCACATATTTTGTCAAAACTTTGATTTTTTACGTTACATCAGAGACTTCACAACACCGCTTCTGGCTGGGCTCGAACCACCAACCTTTCGGTTAACCGCTGAACGCACTAAGCATTGCGCCACGGAAGCTTAGAAATTAAATAATCGTCAGGTATTTGGAAAAACTTTGAATTTTTACGTTATTTATAAGACAAGACTTCACAACAACGCTCCCGAGTGGTCTAAAACCAACAACCTTTTGGTTTGCAGCCGAACGCGCTAACCATTGCACCACGGAAGCTTTGAAAAACAATAATCGTCACATACTTTGGCAAAACTTTGATTTTTTACGCAACATCAGAGACTTCACAACACCGCTTCTGGCTGGGCTCGAACCACCAACCTTTCGGTTAACAGCTGTACGCGCTAACCATTGCACCACGGAAGTTTTGAAGAACGATAATCGTCACGTATTTTGGCAAAACTTTGACTTTTTTCGTTACATAAGAGACTTCACAACACCGCTTCTGGCTGGGCTTGAACCACCAAACTTTCGATTAACAGCCGAACGCGCTAACCATTGCACCACGGAAGCTTTGAAGAACAATAATCGTCACGTATTTTGGCAAAACTTTGACTTTTTACGTTACATCAGAGACTTCACAACACCGCTCCTGGCTGGGCTCGAACCACCAACCTTTCGGTTAAAACCCGAACGCGCTAACCATTGCGCCACGGAAGCTTTGAAAAACAATTATCGTCACATATTTTGGCGAAACTTTGATTTTTTACGTTACATCAGAGACTTCACAACCCCGCTTCTGGCTGGGCTCGAACCACCAACCTTTCGATTAACAGCTGTACGCGCTAACCATTGCGCCACGGAAGCTTTGAAATTAAATGATCTTCAGGTATTGTGGAAAAAACTTTGAACTTTTACGTTATTTATAAGTCTTCACAACAACGCTCCCGGGTGGACTAAAACCAACAACCTTTCGGTTTACAGCCGAACGCGCTAACCATTGCACCACGGAAGCTTCGAAAAACAATTATCGTCGCGAATTTTGGCAAAACTTGCCTATTTTCGTTACATCAGAGACTTCACAACACCGCTCCTGGCTGGGCTCGAACCACCAACCTTTCGGTTAAAAGCCGAACGCGCTAACCATTGCGCCACGGAAGCTTTGAAAAACTATTATCGTCACATATTTTGGCAAAACTTTGATTTTTTACGTTACATCAGAGACTTCACAACACCGCTTCTGGCTGGGCTCGAACCACCAACCTTTCGGTTAACAGTTGTACGCGCTAACCATTCCGCCACGGAAGCTTTGAAATTAAATGATCTTCAGGTATTGTAGAAAAACTTTGAATTTTTACGTTATTTATAAGTCTTCACAACAACGCTCCCGGGTGGACTAAAACCAACAACCTTTCGGTTTACAGCCGAACGCGCTAACTATTGCACCACGGAAGCTTCGAAAAACAATTATCGTCGCGAATTTTGGCAAAACTTTGACTTTTTTCGTTACATAAGAGACTTCACAACACCGCTTCTGGCTGGGCTCGAACCACCAACCTTTCGGTTAACAGCTGTACGCGCTAACCATTGCACCACGGAAGTTTTGAAGAACGATAATCGTCACGTATTTTGGCAAAACTTTGACTTTTTTCGTTACATAAGAGACTTCACAACACCGCTTCTGGCTGGGCTTGAACCACCAAACTTTCGATTAACAGCCGAACGCGCTAACCATTGCACCACGGAAGCTTTGAAGAACAATAATCGTCACGTATTTTGGCAAAACTTTGACTTTTTACGTTACATCAGAGACTTCACAACACCGCTCCTGGCTGGGCTCGAACCACCAACCTTTCGGTTAAAACCCGAACGCGCTAACCATTGCGCCACGGAAGCTTTGAAAAACAATTATCGTCACATATTTTGGCGAAACTTTGATTTTTTACGTTACATCAGAGACTTCACAACCCCGCTTCTGGCTGGGCTCGAACCACCAACCTTTCGATTAACAGCTGTACGCGCTAACCATTGCGCCACGGAAGCTTTGAAATTAAATGATCTTCAGGTATTGTGGAAAAAACTTTGAACTTTTACGTTATTTATAAGTCTTCACAACAACGCTCCCGGGTGGACTAAAACCAACAACCTTTCGGTTTACAGCCGAACGCGCTAACCATTGCACCACGGAAGCTTCGAAAAACAATTATCGTCGCGAATTTTGGCAAAACTTGCCTATTTTCGTTACATCAGAGACTTCACAACACCGCTCCTGGCTGGGCTCGAACCACCAACCTTTCGGTTAAAAGCCGAACGCGCTAACCATTGCGCCACGGAAGCTTTGAAAAACTATTATCGTCACATATTTTGGCAAAACTTTGATTTTTTACGTTACATCAGAGACTTCACAACACCGCTTCTGGCTGGGCTCGAACCACCAACCTTTCGGTTAACAGTTGTACGCGCTAACCATTCCGCCACGGAAGCTTTGAAATTAAATGATCTTCAGGTATTGTAGAAAAACTTTGAATTTTTACGTTATTTATAAGTCTTCACAACAACGCTCCCGGGTGGACTAAAACCAACAACCTTTCGGTTTACAGCCGAACGCGCTAACTATTGCACCACGGAAGCTTCGAAAAACAATTATCGTCGCGAATTTTGGCAAAACTTTGACTTCTTTCGTTACATAAGAGACTTCACAACACCGCTTCTGGCTGGGCTTGAACCACCAAACTTTCGATTAACAGCTGAACGCGCTAACCATTGCGCCACGGAAGCTTTGAAAAACAATTATCGTCACATATTTTGTCAAAACTTTGATTTTTTACGTTACATCAGAGACTTCACAACACCGCTTCTGGCTGGGCTCGAACCACCAACCTTTCGGTTAACCGCTGAACGCACTAAGCATTGCGCCACGGAAGCTTAGAAATTAAATAATCGTCAGGTATTTGGAAAAACTTTGAATTTTTACGTTATTTATAAGACAAGACTTCACAACAACGCTCCCGAGTGGGCTAAAACCAACAACCTTTTGGTTTGCAGCCGAACGCGCTAACCATTGCACCACGGAAGCTTTGAAAAACAATAATCGTCACATACTTTGGCAAAACTTTGATTTTTTACGCAACATCAGAGACTTCACAACACCGCTTCTGGCTGGGCTCGAACCACCAACCTTTCGGTTAACAGCTGTACGCGCTAACCATTGCACCACGGAAGTTTTGAAGAACGATAATCGTCACGTATTTTGGCAAAACTTTGACTTTTTTCGTTACATAAGAGACTTCACAACACCGCTTCTGGCTGGGCTTGAACCACCAAACTTTCGATTAACAGCCGAACGCGCTAACCATTGCACCACGGAAGCTTTGAAGAACAATAATCGTCACGTATTTTGGCAAAACTTTGACTTTTTACGTTACATCAGAGACTTCACAACACCGCTCCTGGCTGGGCTCGAACCACCAACCTTTCGGTTAAAACCCGAACGCGCTAACCATTGCGCCACGGAAGCTTTGAAAAACAATTATCGTCACATATTTTGGCGAAACTTTGATTTTTTACGTTACATCAGAGACTTCACAACCCCGCTTCTGGCTGGGCTCGAACCACCAACCTTTCGATTAACAGCTGTACGCGCTAACCATTGCGCCACGGAAGCTTTGAAATTAAATGATCTTCAGGTATTGTGGAAAAAACTTTGAACTTTTACGTTATTTATAAGTCTTCACAACAACGCTCCCGGGTGGACTAAAACCAACAACCTTTCGGTTTACAGCCGAACGCGCTAACCATTGCACCACGGAAGCTTCGAAAAACAATTATCGTCGCGAATTTTGGCAAAACTTGCCTATTTTCGTTACATCAGAGACTTCACAACACCGCTCCTGGCTGGGCTCGAACCACCAACCTTTCGGTTAAAAGCCGAACGCGCTAACCATTGCGCCACGGAAGCTTTGAAAAACTATTATCGTCACATATTTTGGCAAAACTTTGATTTTTTACGTTACATCAGAGACTTCACAACACCGCTTCTGGCTGGGCTCGAACCACCAACCTTTCGGTTAACAGTTGTACGCGCTAACCATTCCGCCACGGAAGCTTTGAAATTAAATGATCTTCAGGTATTGTAGAAAAACTTTGAATTTTTACGTTATTTATAAGTCTTCACAACAACGCTCCCGGGTGGACTAAAACCAACAACCTTTCGGTTTACAGCCGAACGCGCTAACTATTGCACCACGGAAGCTTCGAAAAACAATTATCGTCGCGAATTTTGGCAAAACTTTGACTTTTTTCGTTACATAAGAGACTTCACAACACCGCTTCTGGCTGGGCTTGAACCACCAAACTTTCGATTAACAGCTGAACGCGCTAACCATTGCGCCACGGAAGCTTTGAAAAACAATTATCGTCACATATTTTGTCAAAACTTTGATTTTTTACGTTACATCAGAGACTTCACAACACCGCTTCTGGCTGGGCTCGAACCACCAACCTTTCGGTTAACCGCTGAACGCACTAAGCATTGCGCCACGGAAGCTTAGAAATTAAATAATCGTCAGGTATTTGGAAAAACTTTGAATTTTTACGTTATTTATAAGACAAGACTTCACAACAACGCTCCCGAGTGGGCTAAAACCAACAACCTTTTGGTTTGCAGCCGAACGCGCTAACCATTGCACCACGGAAGCTTTGAAAAACAATAATCGTCACATACTTTGGCAAAACTTTGATTTTTTACGCAACATCAGAGACTTCACAACACCGCTTCTGGCTGGGCTCGAACCACCAACCTTTCGGTTAACAGCTGTACGCGCTAACCATTGCACCACGGAAGTTTTGAAGAACGATAATCGTCACGTATTTTGGCAAAACTTTGACTTTTTTCGTTACATAAGAGACTTCACAACACCGCTTCTGGCTGGGCTTGAACCACCAAACTTTCGATTAACAGCCGAACGCGCTAACCATTGCACCACGGAAGCTTTGAAGAACAATAATCGTCACGTATTTTGGCAAAACTTTGACTTTTTACGTTACATCAGAGACTTCACAACACCGCTCCTGGCTGGGCTCGAACCACCAACCTTTCGGTTAAAACCCGAACGCGCTAACCATTGCGCCACGGAAGCTTTGAAAAACAATTATCGTCACATATTTTGGCGAAACTTTGATTTTTTACGTTACATCAGAGACTTCACAACCCCGCTTCTGGCTGGGCTCGAACCACCAACCTTTCGATTAACAGCTGTACGCGCTAACCATTGCGCCACGGAAGCTTTGAAATTAAATGATCTTCAGGTATTGTGGAAAAAACTTTGAACTTTTACGTTATTTATAAGTCTTCACAACAACGCTCCCGGGTGGACTAAAACCAACAACCTTTCGGTTTACAGCCGAACGCGCTAACCATTGCACCACGGAAGCTTCGAAAAACAATTATCGTCGCGAATTTTGGCAAAACTTGCCTATTTTCGTTACATCAGAGACTTCACAACACCGCTCCTGGCTGGGATCGAACCACCAACCTTTCGGTTAAAAGCCGAACGCGCTAACCATTGCGCCACGGAAGCTTTGAAAAACTATTATCGTCACATATTTTGGCAAAACTTTGATTTTTTACGTTACATCAGAGACTTCACAACACCGCTTCTGGCTGGGCTCGAACCACCAACCTTTCGGTTAACAGTTGTACGCGCTAACCATTCCGCCACGGAAGCTTTGAAATTAAATGATCTTCAGGTATTGTAGAAAAACTTTGAATTTTTACGTTATTTATAAGTCTTCACAACAACGCTCCCGGGTGGACTAAAACCAACAACCTTTCGGTTTACAGCCGAACGCGCTAACTATTGCACCACGGAAGCTTCGAAAAACAATTATCGTCGCGAATTTTGGCAAAACTTTGACTTTTTTCGTTACATAAGAGACTTCACAACACCGCTTCTGGCTGGGCTCGAACCACCAACCTTTCGGTTAACAGCTGTACGCGCTAACCATTGCACCACGGAAGTTTTGAAGAACGATAATCGTCACGTATTTTGGCAAAACTTTGACTTTTTTCGTTACATAAGAGACTTCACAACACCGCTTCTGGCTGGGCTTGAACCACCAAACTTTCGATTAACAGCCGAACGCGCTAACCATTGCACCACGGAAGCTTTGAAGAACAATAATCGTCACGTATTTTGGCAAAACTTTGACTTTTTACGTTACATCAGAGACTTCACAACACCGCTCCTGGCTGGGCTCGAACCACCAACCTTTCGGTTAAAACCCGAACGCGCTAACCATTGCGCCACGGAAGCTTTGAAAAACAATTATCGTCACATATTTTGGCGAAACTTTGATTTTTTACGTTACATCAGAGACTTCACAACCCCGCTTCTGGCTGGGCTCGAACCACCAACCTTTCGATTAACAGCTGTACGCGCTAACCATTGCGCCACGGAAGCTTTGAAATTAAATGATCTTCAGGTATTGTGGAAAAAACTTTGAACTTTTACGTTATTTATAAGTCTTCACAACAACGCTCCCGGGTGGACTAAAACCAACAACCTTTCGGTTTACAGCCGAACGCGCTAACCATTGCACCACGGAAGCTTCGAAAAACAATTATCGTCGCGAATTTTGGCAAAACTTGCCTATTTTCGTTACATCAGAGACTTCACAACACCGCTCCTGGCTGGGCTCGAACCACCAACCTTTCGGTTAAAAGCCGAACGCGCTAACCATTGCGCCACGGAAGCTTTGAAAAACTATTATCGTCACATATTTTGGCAAAACTTTGATTTTTTACGTTACATCAGAGACTTCACAACACCGCTTCTGGCTGGGCTCGAACCACCAACCTTTCGGTTAACAGTTGTACGCGCTAACCATTCCGCCACGGAAGCTTTGAAATTAAATGATCTTCAGGTATTGTAGAAAAACTTTGAATTTTTACGTTATTTATAAGTCTTCACAACAACGCTCCCGGGTGGACTAAAACCAACAACCTTTCGGTTTACAGCCGAACGCGCTAACTATTGCACCACGGAAGCTTCGAAAAACAATTATCGTCGCGAATTTTGGCAAAACTTTGACTTTTTTCGTTACATAAGAGACTTCACAACACCGCTTCTGGCTGGGCTCGAACCACCAACCTTTCGGTTAAAACCCGAACGCGCTAACCATTGCGCCACGGAAGCTTTGAAAAACAATTATCGTCACATATTTTGGCGAAACTTTGATTTTTTACGTTACATCAGAGACTTCACAACCCCGCTTCTGGCTGGGCTCGAACCACCAACCTTTCGATTAACAGCTGTACGCGCTAACCATTGCGCCACGGAAGCTTTGAAATTAAATGATCTTCAGGTATTGTGGAAAAAACTTTGAACTTTTACGTTATTTATAAGTCTTCACAACAACGCTCCCGGGTGGACTAAAACCAACAACCTTTCGGTTTACAGCCGAACGCGCTAACCATTGCACCACGGAAGCTTCGAAAAACAATTATCGTCGCGAATTTTGGCAAAACTTGCCTATTTTCGTTACATCAGAGACTTCACAACACCGCTCCTGGCTGGGCTCGAACCACCAACCTTTCGGTTAAAAGCCGAACGCGCTAACCATTGCGCCACGGAAGCTTTGAAAAACTATTATCGTCACATATTTTGGCAAAACTTTGATTTTTTACGTTACATCAGAGACTTCACAACACCGCTTCTGGCTGGGCTCGAACCACCAACCTTTCGGTTAACAGTTGTACGCGCTAACCATTCCGCCACGGAAGCTTTGAAATTAAATGATCTTCAGGTATTGTAGAAAAACTTTGAATTTTTACGTTATTTATAAGTCTTCACAACAACGCTCCCGGGTGGACTAAAACCAACAACCTTTCGGTTTACAGCCGAACGCGCTAACTATTGCACCACGGAAGCTTCGAAAAACAATTATCGTCGCGAATTTTGGCAAAACTTTGACTTTTTTCGTTACATAAGAGACTTCACAACACCGCTTCTGGCTGGGCTTGAACCACCAAACTTTCGATTAACAGCTGAACGCGCTAACCATTGCGCCACGGAAGCTTTGAAAAACAATTATCGTCACATATTTTGTCAAAACTTTGATTTTTTACGTTACATCAGAGACTTCACAACACCGCTTCTGGCTGGGCTCGAACCACCAACCTTTCGGTTAACCGCTGAACGCACTAAGCATTGCGCCACGGAAGCTTAGAAATTAAATAATCGTCAGGTATTTGGAAAAACTTTGAATTTTTACGTTATTTATAAGACAAGACTTCACAACAACGCTCCCGAGTGGGCTAAAACCAACAACCTTTTGGTTTGCAGCCGAACGCGCTAACCATTGCACCACGGAAGCTTTGAAAAACAATAATCGTCACATACTTTGGCAAAACTTTGATTTTTTACGCAACATCAGAGACTTCACAACACCGCTTCTGGCTGGGCTCGAACCACCAACCTTTCGGTTAACAGCTGTACGCGCTAACCATTGCACCACGGAAGTTTTGAAGAACGATAATCGTCACGTATTTTGGCAAAACTTTGACTTTTTTCGTTACATAAGAGACTTCACAACACCGCTTCTGGCTGGGCTTGAACCACCAAACTTTCGATTAACAGCCGAACGCGCTAACCATTGCACCACGGAAGCTTTGAAGAACAATAATCGTCACGTATTTTGGCAAAACTTTGACTTTTTACGTTACATCAGAGACTTCACAACACCGCTCCTGGCTGGGCTCGAACCACCAACCTTTCGGTTAAAACCCGAACGCGCTAACCATTGCGCCACGGAAGCTTTGAAAAACAATTATCGTCACATATTTTGGCGAAACTTTGATTTTTTACGTTACATCAGAGACTTCACAACCCCGCTTCTGGCTGGGCTCGAACCACCAACCTTTCGATTAACAGCTGTACGCGCTAACCATTGCGCCACGGAAGCTTTGAAATTAAATGATCTTCAGGTATTGTGGAAAAAACTTTGAACTTTTACGTTATTTATAAGTCTTCACAACAACGCTCCCGGGTGGACTAAAACCAACAACCTTTCGGTTTACAGCCGAACGCGCTAACCATTGCACCACGGAAGCTTCGAAAAACAATTATCGTCGCGAATTTTGGCAAAACTTTGACTTTTTTCGTTACATAAGAGACTTCACAACACCGCTTCTGGCTGGGCTTGAACCACCAAACTTTCGATTAACAGCTGAACGCGCTAACCATTGCGCCACGGAAGCTTTGAAAAACAATTATCGTCACATATTTTGTCAAAACTTTGATTTTTTACGTTACATCAGAGACTTCACAACACCGCTTCTGGCTGGGCTCGAACCACCAACCTTTCGGTTAACCGCTGAACGCACTAAGCATTGCGCCACGGAAGCTTAGAAATTAAATAATCGTCAGGTATTTGGAAAAACTTTGAATTTTTACGTTATTTATAAGACAAGACTTCACAACAACGCTCCCGAGTGGGCTAAAACCAACAACCTTTTGGTTTGCAGCCGAACGCGCTAACCATTGCACCACGGAAGCTTTGAAAAACAATAATCGTCACATACTTTGGCAAAACTTTGATTTTTTACGCAACATCAGAGACTTCACAACACCGCTTCTGGCTGGGCTCGAACCACCAACCTTTCGGTTAACAGCTGTACGCGCTAACCATTGCACCACGGAAGTTTTGAAGAACGATAATCGTCACGTATTTTGGCAAAACTTTGACTTTTTTCGTTACATAAGAGACTTCACAACACCGCTTCTGGCTGGGCTTGAACCACCAAACTTTCGATTAACAGCCGAACGCGCTAACCATTGCACCACGGAAGCTTTGAAGAACAATAATCGTCACGTATTTTGGCAAAACTTTGACTTTTTACGTTACATCAGAGACTTCACAACACCGCTCCTGGCTGGGCTCGAACCACCAACCTTTCGGTTAAAACCCGAACGCGCTAACCATTGCGCCACGGAAGCTTTGAAAAACAATTATCGTCACATATTTTGGCGAAACTTTGATTTTTTACGTTACATCAGAGACTTCACAACCCCGCTTCTGGCTGGGCTCGAACCACCAACCTTTCGATTAACAGCTGTACGCGCTAACCATTGCGCCACGGAAGCTTTGAAATTAAATGATCTTCAGGTATTGTGGAAAAAACTTTGAACTTTTACGTTATTTATAAGTCTTCACAACAACGCTCCCGGGTGGACTAAAACCAACAACCTTTCGGTTTACAGCCGAACGCGCTAACCATTGCACCACGGAAGCTTCGAAAAACAATTATCGTCGCGAATTTTGGCAAAAATTGCCTATTTTCGTTACATCAGAGACTTCACAACACCGCTCCTGGCTGGGCTCGAACCACCAACCTTTCGGTTAAAAGCCGAACGCGCTAACCATTGCGCCACGGAAGCTTTGAAAAACTATTATCGTCACATATTTTGGCAAAACTTTGATTTTTTACGTTACATCAGAGACTTCACAACACCGCTTCTGGCTGGGCTCGAACCACCAACCTTTCGGTTAACAGTTGTACGCGCTAACCATTCCGCCACGGAAGCTTTGAAATTAAATGATCTTCAGGTATTGTAGAAAAACTTTGAATTTTTACGTTATTTATAAGTCTTCACAACAACGCTCCCGGGTGGACTAAAACCAACAACCTTTCGGTTTACAGCCGAACGCGCTAACTATTGCACCACGGAAGCTTCGAAAAACAATTATCGTCGCGAATTTTGGCAAAACTTTGACTTTTTTCGTTACATAAGAGACTTCACAACACCGCTTCTGGCTGGGCTTGTACCACCAAACTTTCGATTAACAGCTGAACGCGCTAACCATTGCGCCACGGAAGCTTTGAAAAACAATTATCGTCACATATTTTGTCAAAACTTTGATTTTTTACGTTACATCAGAGACTTCACAACACCGCTTCTGGCTGGGCTCGAACCACCAACCTTTCGGTTAACCGCTGAACGCACTAAGCATTGCGCCACGGAAGCTTAGAAATTAAATAATCGTCAGGTATTTGGAAAAACTTTGAATTTTTACGTTATTTATAAGACAAGACTTCACAACAACGCTCCCGAGTGGGCTAAAACCAACAACCTTTTGGTTTGCAGCCGAACGCGCTAACCATTGCACCACGGAAGCTTTGAAAAACAATAATCGTCACGTATTTTGGCAAAACTTTGACTTTTTACGTTACATCAGAGACTTCACAACACCGCTCCTGGCTGGGCTCGAACCACCTACCTTTCGATTAAAAGCCGAACGCGCTAACCATTGCGCCACGGAAGCTTTGAAAAACCAATAATCGTCACGTATTTCGGCAAAACTTTGACTTCACAACACCGCTCCTGGCTGGGCTCGAACCACCAAACTTTCGGTTAAAAGCCGAACGCGCTAACCATCGCGCCACGGAAGCTTTGAAAAACAATTATCGTCGCGAATTTTGGCAAAAATTTGACATTTTTCGTTACATAAGAGACTTCACAACACCGCTTCTGGCTGGGCTTGAACCACCAAACTTTCGATTAACAGCTGAACGCGCTAAATATTGCGCCACGGAAGCTTTGAAAAACAATAATCGTCACGTATTTTGGCAAAACTTTGACTTTTTACGTTACATCAGAGACTTCACAACACCGCTTCTGGCTGGGCTCGAACCACCAACCTTTCGGTTAACAGCTGTACGCGCTAACCATTGCGCCACGGAAGCTTTGAAATTAAATAATCGTCAGGTATTGTGGAAAAAGTTTGAATTTTTACATTATTTATAAGACTACACAACAACGCTCCCGGGTGAACTAAAACCAACAACCTTTCGGTTTACAGCCGAACGCTCGAACCATTGCACCACGGAAGTTTTGAAAAACAATTATCGTCACGTATTTTGGCAAAACTTTGACTTTTTACGTTACATCAGAGACTTCACAACACCTCTTCTGGCTGGGCTCGAAACAACAACCTTTCGGTTAACCGCTGAACGCACTAAGCATTGCGCCACGGAAGCTTTGAAATTAAATAATCGTCATGTATTGTGGAAAAAGTTTGAATTTTTACATTATTTATAAGACTACACAACAACGCTCCCGGGTGAACTAAAACCAACAACCTTTCGGTTTACAGCCGAACGCGCGAACCATTGCACCACGGAAGTTTTGAAAAACAATTATCGTCACGTATTTTGGCAAAACTTTGACTTTTTACGTTACATCAGAGACTTCACTACACCGCTCCTGGCTGGGCTCGAACCACCAACCTTTCGGTTAACAGCTGAACGCACTAACCATAGCGCCACGGAAGCTTGAATATTATATGATCGTCAGGAATTGTGGAAAAACTTTGAATTTTTACGTTATTTATAAGACTTCACAAACAACGCTCCCGGGTGGGCTAAAACCAACAACCTTTCGGTTTACAGCCGAACGCGCGAACCATTGCACCACGGAAGCTTTAAAAACAATTATCGTCGCGAATTTTGGCAAAAATTTGACATTTTACGTCACATCAGAGACATCACAACACCGCTCCTGGCTGGGCTCGAACCACCAACCTTTCGGTTAACAGCCGGACGCGCTAACCATTGCACCACGGAAGGTTTGAAGAACAATAATTGTCACGTATTTTGGCAAAACTTTGACTTTTTTCGTTACATAAGAGACTTCACAACACCGCTTCTGGCTGGGCTTGAACCACCAAACTTTCGATTAACAGCCGAACGCGCTAACAATTGCAGCACAAAAGCTTTGAAAACAATTATCGTCACGTATTTTGGCAAAACTTTGATTTTTACGTCACATCAGAGACTTCACAACACCGCTCCTGGCTGGGCTCGAACCACCAACCTTTCGGTTAACAGCCGAACGCGCTAACCATTGCACCACGGAAGCTTTGAAGAACAATTATCGTCACATACTTTGGCAAAACTTTGATTTTTTACGCAACATCAGAGACTTCACAACACCGCTTCTGGCTGGGCTCGAACCACCAACCTTTCGGTTAACAGCTGTACGCGCTAACCATTGCACCACGGAAGTTTTGAAGAACGATAATCGTCACGTATTTTGGCAAAACTTTGACTTTTTTCGTTACATAAGAGACTTCACAACACCGCTTCTGGCTGGGCTTGAACCACCAAACTTTCGATTAACAGCCGAACGCGCTAACCATTGCACCACGGAAGCTTTGAAGAACAATAATCGTCACGTATTTTGGCAAAACTTTGACTTTTTACGTTACATCAGAGACTTCACAACACCGCTCCTGGCTGGGCTCGAACCACCAACCTTTCGGTTAAAACCCGAACGCGCTAACCATTGCGCCACGGAAGCTTTGAAAAACAATTATCGTCACATATTTTGGCGAAACTTTGATTTTTTACGTTACATCAGAGACTTCACAACCCCGCTTCTGGCTGGGCTCGAACCACCAACCTTTCGATTAACAGCTGTACGCGCTAACCATTGCGCCACGGAAGCTTTGAAATTAAATGATCTTCAGGTATTGTGGAAAAAACTTTGAATTTTTACGTTATTTATAAGTCTTCACAACAACGCTCCCGGGTGGACTAAAACCAACAACCTTTCGGTTTACAGCCGAACGCGCTAACTATTGCACCACGGAAGCTTCGAAAAACAATTATCGTCGCGAATTTTGGCAAAACTTTGACTTTTTTCGTTACATAAGAGACATCACAACACCGCTTCTGGCTGGGCTTGAACCACCAAACTTTCGATTAACAGCTGAACGCGCTAACCATTGCGCCACGGAAGCTTAGAAAAACAATTATCGTCACATATTTTGTCAAAACTTTGATTTTTTACGTTACATCAGAGACTTCACAACACCGCTTCTGGCTGGGCTCGAACCACCAACCTTTCGGTTAACCGCTGAACGCACTAAGCATTGCGCCACGGAAGCTTAGAAATTAAATAATCGTCAGGTATTTGGAAAAACTTTGAATTTTTACGTTATTTATAAGACAAGACTTCACAACAACGCTCCCGAGTGGGCTAAAACCAACAACCTTTTGGTTTGCAGCCGAACGCGCTAACCATTGCACCACGGAAGCTTTGAAAAACAATAATCGTCACATACTTTGGCAAAACTTTGATTTTTTACGCAACATCAGAGACTTCACAACACCGCTTCTGGCTGGGCTCGAACCACCAACCTTTCGGTTAACAGCTGTACGCGCTAACCATTGCACCACGGAAGTTTTGAAGAACGATAATCGTCACGTATTTTGGCAAAACTTTGACTTTTTTCGTTACATAAGAGACTTCACAACACCGCTTCTGGCTGGGCTTGAACCACCAAACTTTCGATTAACAGCCGAACGCGCTAACCATTGCACCACGGAAGCTTTGAAGAACAATAATCGTCACGTATTTTGGCAAAACTTTGACTTTTTACGTTACATCAGAGACTTCACAACACCGCTCCTGGCTGGGCTCGAACCACCAACCTTTCGGTTAAAACCCGAACGCGCTAACCATTGCGCCACGGAAGCTTTGAAAAACAATTATCGTCACATATTTTGGCGAAACTTTGATTTTTTACGTTACATCAGAGACTTCACAACCCCGCTTCTGGCTGGGCTCGAACCACCAACCTTTCGATTAACAGCTGTACGCGCTAACCATTGCGCCACGGAAGCTTTGAAATTAAATGATCTTCAGGTATTGTGGAAAAAACTTTGAACTTTTACGTTATTTATAAGTCTTCACAACAACGCTCCCGGGTGGACTAAAACCAACAACCTTTCGGTTTACAGCCGAACGCGCTAACCATTGCACCACGGAAGCTTCGAAAAACAATTATCGTCGCGAATTTTGGCAAAACTTGCCTATTTTCGTTACATCAGAGACTTCACAACACCGCTCCTGGCTGGGCTCGAACCACCAACCTTTCGGTTAAAAGCCGAACGCGCTAACCATTGCGCCACGGAAGCTTTGAAAAACTATTATCGTCACATATTTTGGCAAAACTTTGATTTTTTACGTTACATCAGAGACTTCACAACACCGCTTCTGGCTGGGCTCGAACCACCAACCTTTCGGTTAACAGTTGTACGCGCTAACCATTCCGCCACGGAAGCTTTGAAATTAAATGATCTTCAGGTATTGTAGAAAAACTTTGAATTTTTACGTTATTTATAAGTCTTCACAACACCGCTCCTGGCTGGGCTCGAACCACCAAACTTTCGGTTAAAAGCCGAACGCGCTAACCATCGCGCCACGGAAGCTTTGAAAAACAATTATCGTCGCGAATTTTGGCAAAAATTTGACATTTTTCGTTACATAAGAGACTTCACAACACCGCTTCTGGCTGGGCTTGAACCACCAAACTTTCGATTAACAGCTGAACGCGCTAAATATTGCGCCACGGAAGCTTTGAAAAACAATAATCGTCACGTATTTTGGCAAAACTTTGACTTTTTACGTTACATCAGAGACTTCACAACACCGCTTCTGGCTGGGCTCGAACCACCAACCTTTCGGTTAACAGCTGTACGCGCTAACCATTGCGCCACGGAAGCTTTGAAATTAAATAATCGTCAGGTATTGTGGAAAAAGTTTGAATTTTTACATTATTTATAAGACTACACAACAACGCTCCCGGGTGAACTAAAACCAACAACCTTTCGGTTTACAGCCGAACGCTCGAACCATTGCACCACGGAAGTTTTGAAAAACAATTATCGTCACGTATTTTGGCAAAACTTTGACTTTTTACGTTACATCAGAGACTTCACAACACCTCTTCTGGCTGGGCTCGAAACAACAACCTTTCGGTTAACCGCTGAACGCACTAAGCATTGCGCCACGGAAGCTTTGAAATTAAATAATCGTCATGTATTGTGGAAAAAGTTTGAATTTTTACATTATTTATAAGACTACACAACAACGCTCCCGGGTGAACTAAAACCAACAACCTTTCGGTTTACAGCCGAACGCGCGAACCATTGCACCACGGAAGTTTTGAAAAACAATTATCGTCACGTATTTTGGCAAAACTTTGACTTTTTACGTTACATCAGAGACTTCACTACACCGCTCCTGGCTGGGCTCGAACCACCAACTTTTCGGTTAACAGCTGAACGCACTAACCATAGCGCCACGGAAGCTTGAATATTATATGATCGTCAGGAATTGTGGAAAAACTTTGAATTTTTACGTTATTTATAAGACTTCACAAACAACGCTCCCGGGTGGGCTAAAACCAACAACCTTTCGGTTTACAGCCGAACGCGCGAACCATTGCACCACGGAAGCTTTGAAAACAATTATCGTCACGTATTTTGGCAAAACTTTGACTCTTTACGTTACATCAGAGACTTCACAACACCGCTCCTGGCTGGGCTCGAACCACCAACTTTTCGGTTAACAGCTGAACGCACTAACCATAGCGCCACGGAAGCTTGAATATTATATGATCGTCAGGAATTGTGGAAAAACTTTGAATTTTTACGTTATTTATAAGACAAGACTTCACAATAACGCTCCCGAGTGGGCTAAAACCAACAACCTTTTGGTTTGCAGCCGAACGCGCTAACCATTGCACCACGGAAGCTTTGAAAAACAATAATCGTCACGTATTTTGGCAAAACTTTGACTTTTTACGTTACATCAGAGACTTCACAACACCGCTCCTGGCTGGGCTCGAACCACCTACCTTTCGATTAAAAGCCGAACGCGCTAACAACGACCTGTCAGGCGCCTGTAAATGCTTCAACAAGTTGGGAAACCAAAATAAACCTCTCCGAGTCGAGACGAGGGCTATCTACCCTGCACTTAAGAGGTTTTTCTTAAATAATTAAATAAATATAATTGATATTAATTATTTTAATCGTCAGTAATTTACCTTAATTCTAGTTAAATCGTTCTAATAAACTTTACTCCTAAAATCATTTTAAACATAGCTTTTTTGTTGCCGTTTCAATTCTAGCTATGCCTCTTTAACAATTTTTGGAAATTTAGGCTAAATAAAGCGATTGATTCCAGATAAGGGGTAATAAATAGCGCAATTGCGTGAACCTTTGGTGGAAGAACTGCCATTGGGTGGGAGGCTAGACGTTTCTCGTAACCCTACCCGATCGCCGCGTACATCTTGACCCTAACGATAACAATTGAGTAGATGTAAATATTGCTTTCTGTGAATTGCGAAAGCGGTCCGGATATTGCGAACAAGTTTGCTAAAATTTGTCAACTATAAATGAGGTGACAGACAGAAAGTTTAATACCTTTCAGTGTCTTCATCGTCACTCGGAGTGGAAAAAGGATAATACTACCAGATAGAAACCTTAAGATTTCCTCTAGTTTTTAGCCAACGTTGGAAAACCCTAGATATTTTATTCCAGCCTTATTCCTTGACTTCGTTAAAACTTACTGATATCTGCTGATTTTCCAGGTTTTTCTCCTTCACGTTGTGGCAACTTAGGCCTAATATTTTAATCGAATAGTGTGTCGCGCACAGTGGGAGCTATTGTTACTTGAAATTTAATAAAAACTTTTTAAACAAGATTAACTTATTATATTATAAATCCAGTTTAAATTAAATTATCTAATTAGTAGAATAAAGCTTGCTCTTCCGGAGCCATCTCTCTAATTTGTAGAGGGCTTAAGTCTGTGACCATTTGGGTCCGCGTACAATTCGACAATTAGAAAATTTTTGTTTAAAAGCTTCCGATTTTAACTATATTTTTTAACTAAGCATTCATTACTTTCAGTATAAAAAATATTACAGATTGGGAGAAAAAACTAATCTTTCTATATTAAAAATATCCAAGTTGATAATTAGCTTTCAAATTTAATTTTTTTGTACCTAATTTTTAGACCAATTTTACATTTAAAATTTAGACTTTTTTTAAAGGAAAAATTTAGCTATCATAACATTTTACCAAGAAGTGATATCTAGTTTATTAGGGAGAAGGTATAAGATGCCCAAGTATTCACCGGGCGCCATAGTTCCAGTCCCCTTTCGAAATACAAGGGGGGCCGTAAAAGGAGGCCGGGCTATTTCGCCTCTCCTCGGTCGGAAAATACAAAATTTTCGTACTCATTCGCGTCGCGCTGACGTGAGATTTCAAGAACCAATGAGATGCTTGTTGTAATTTAGAGGCGGCGGGAATTAACCCCGGACAGGCTACGTTCGGACTGGAGACGCGCAGGCCGATTTCTCTCAGATTTCGCATCCCTTCCCACCCCCATCATCATTCTTGGTTTCGCTGGACGTGACCCTTAAGAAAGGAAAATGAAACAAGTGCAGTTTAGAGGGCACTTGTCCATATTCGTGTTGTGTTCAGCACCCTCAAAATAGCTAGAAACCACTGAAAAATAACATTTATAAAGTAAATGTTTTCTTCAAACGGCACTCTCTCTTCACCTAAGCCCCGGCCATGATTCACCACTATCCGGGAAGAGCCCATGTTCTTCCGAGAAGCACATTTCATAGAAAAATGTGAAAAGTACATAGGAAAAGTCCCTCATAGTTCTTTGTCTTTTAGGTTGAAAAATATTTTCGTTAAATGAAAGATTTTGGTCAAAAAAGAAACATGATAAGTAGGCCTAATTCTTTCAAGTAATTTATGTTGCCTTTAAAACTGAATTTTTGTATTATACCTTACTTCACCCAAATGATTTTGACCACTTATCTTTTAATTTTCAAGGCTTTGTCATCAAAGTTACTTTTTTTATTAATTGGAAGAATAGGTCTCTCCCTTGGCAGGTTTAGATTAGGTTAGGCGTAAGGACCTTGGGTTTAAAATTGACCGAATTAAAATTATAATTTAACCAATAACTAAACTTAAAACATTGGAAATAATTAATTCCACGATCATTCAAAAAGCCCTGGAATAATTGGGAAAATTCCAGGAAACTAAAGGGATAGTAGCCGAATTTTCAGGCCCGATCCGAGCCCGGCCCGGGATCTAGCATCTTGAAAAATCCGTAACCCGGCCCCGGTCCGAGTATAAAGTTGGTTTTCCGACCCGGCCCGTCGATTGCAAGAATTGACCAGCCACGTTGCTATTTTCTTTTTAAATATCATCAATGAATTGAATTGATATTTGCTTTAGCGTCGCGTATTATTCACTTTTATTAATAATAGTCCGTCACAACGTCACATTTGTTCTAAGAAGCTCATACTCGTTTAAATTATCTTTCATTTGAATTATGAATTAAAGCAGAACAAAGTCAGGCCCGGCCCGAATTTTGAAAAAATAATCGAAAGCCCGGCCCGGGTCAGCCCCTTAATTTGCAAAATTTGAAAAGCCCGACCCGACCGGTCCGATAAAATTTTCAATCTGGTCTCTGGATAATAGCGCTCAATGCTGATAGAGGCGGGAATCGAACCCACGCCCCCGAATTGACTGGTGCCTTAAACCACTCGGCCACTCTACCTAGAAGCAAAAGGAAACTCAGTCTATTAAGCAAAAGCTTCATATTATTAATCCTAGACAACAAAATAGGCTGATAGAAGCGGGATTCGAACCCACGCCCCCAAAGAGACTGCTGCCTTAAACCAGCGCCTTAAACCACTCGCAAATGTAAACGAAGTAGGGAGGGGGGGGCAAATAGGACTAATACATAATCAAAGGACATCCCCGTATCTCTAATATAACCAGAGTTATAGCCTCCAAAGTATAGTGTAATGTTAATCTTATGGAGGGAATGCTCACGAACATTTTGCTTAATTACTCGGCCCCTGTTTGACGCAAATTTCCCTGATTTCCCTGAATTTTACTAAAAACTCTAAATTTCCCTGAGGTTTTTGTCAACTATTTATTTCCCTGATTTTTCCAGGTTTGTATGAACCCTGCACCTATTATTTTATACACAGAAAAATATAAATTTTTTCCCCTTATATTCTTTGGTTTTAAAACTCAAATACTTCACATTCTCTCAACCAAAACACCAAGTCAAAATTATCTTTGCTTCAAATAGTTGCTCAAATCATTTCAAACTACGAAAAAAATGTCCTTTAAACGATAAAAAAACTTAAGGCAACCACACCCAATGTAATCGTCGCCTCTACCAGCCTATTTTGTTGTCTAGGAATAAAAATCGAGGGGGCTTGAGCCCACCCTGCCCCCGGCTTCCGACGCCCCTGGAAGACTTCTTGAAAAATATTTGAATTTTCTGTAGATTTCGAATTTTGGAAAAGGCCATTCAGTTACTACCTTGAAAGAAATTGAATATCTCTTATTTAAATTTATAAAATAGATCTCTATCTGTTCCGAGGGAGTTACAATATACTGGCTAAATATATTTTCACTAAGTTTTAGTTCAAGCAAGAAGTGATATCTATTTTACTAGGGAGAAGTTATAAGATTCCTAAGTGTTCGCGCGCCATAGTCCCAGTCCCCCTTTCAAAATACAAGGGGGGGACGTAAAAGTAGGCCAGGCTATCATAGAGGGTAGAACTAGAAAGAGGGGGAGTAGAAGGCTTGGCTGGAGTGTTTTCGCTTTGAAAGTTTACCTCTAAGCTTGCGGTGTGCGCGCGCATCTTTCTCTGCCCTCTTATTGGTTGAAATACGGCGAACCGGATATTAGGAGGGAAGTATAACAAATAAATAAAAAAGAAAAGCGAGAACACCCAAAATGCCTTATCAAAGCCGCTAGCTTCAACTCCCCCTCTTTCTACCCTCTTTGGGTCTATTTCACCTCTCCTTTGTCGGAAAATACGTTATTTTCGTCATTAGCGTCGTGCTGACGTGAGTTTTCAAGAACCAACGAGATGCTGGTTGTAATTTAGAGTCGGGGATTAACTCCGGACCTACGTTTGGACTGGAGATGAGCTGGAATGTGGCGAATATATACCTTCTCCCTAGTTAACTAGATATCGCTTCTTGGTTCAACAAAGTATCTCTGAACTTTATGGTTTTGATTATAAGTTTATAAGATATGTTGGCCATACGTTTGTCACTGGTTACAAAATGGAGCTTGATATGAAGTGGCGTAGGTCATAGATTCGAAGTAAAGCGATACCTGGTGAGGTGCTGCTGTCAAAGGCTTAGTAATGCAGTCTAAATAGGAAGGTCTAAGCCCTGCAAAACCCGAGTGTAGTCTTCAATGGGGACTTGGCAGTACTACGTCAGGCTACCTTCCACTAGTGCTAAAAAACATACCAGGAGGAGGGGCTTATGTAGCTTTCATTCTGTTAAAAAAATATACCATAATGGCGCTGGGGGCGGAGTTAAGCCAGAATTGCAAAGTCCCTATTCTCGCTTGGCGTTCTCGAACTAGCTCAAGCTGTAAGTCTCTAGCATTGCCAAGTATAGGTTGTGTCATGCTTATGGAATATATCTTATAAACTTATGTTTTGAATAAATGCCAGCAGTAAAAGAACCCCGCTATGCCTTTTAGGACATTTTAGAACATTGCTTTTTGGGCCGCTATTTTGTAAGATGGAAGAGGAGGGCATATTAATTTACCGCAAAGGAGAGTGCCACGAGAATTTTGTTAACAAGAAGGCAGGGCGTTACGCGATTTGTCGGAGGTCCTTATTTCAAATTATCCATAAAATCTGAACCTAATTTTAATATCATTAATATAATTAGTTTAAGAATCGAAAAAAAAAATTGATTTTGCACTTCACCCTCCCTATAAGAGTAAATGAACGTCCCTGCAAAACAAGTGTTCAGCTTCCATTGTAAAGGAATTTGGTTTTGGGTTGGGCATTGATTATCAATCAATCAGTCAGTCATTACTTTTACTTATAATTCCTTGACAGAGGCCAATTCTATTTATCTTGCTATATTTTCTCTGGATGACAGTTCTGACAACACTGCACTGACCTTAATGCTAATAGCGAGGGGTCAGTAACTCAGCGTACACCGTGGTTCTTTCAAACCCTATAAGGAATGGGAAAATTTGGTGATTTCTTTCTCGATACAATAATCACGGACAGGGGCTAGTCATTCTCCAAAATTTTGTACACCTGATTACTGATTTCTAAATTTTTATGTGAATTCCGATGATTACTGAACGAATTCCTTGATTTCCGTGATTACGATTATTTTCGGTGATTTCCATAATCTTTACACTAATTTCCTGTTATTGCCGTAGATAACTTGTGATTTCTGTTTGAATTCAAATGAATTCCGGTGACTTTTTGGTGAACTGGATTCCTCGTGAATTACGATGAATGCAGTGATTATTTCTATTTCAACTGATTATGATTTTTATTTTGGATTTTCGAATTCCTCGATTGATTATGTGTGATTATTTCACAAAATGTGTGATTTCCGAGGTGTTTGCAAAATATTACTAGTAAATCGTGTGATAATTTTTGATTTTCTCAAGATTTCACGTGATTTCCAGGAATTATCGGAGATTTCGGATTACCTTTGATTACCCACAAGAATGCTTGTGATTACTGATGATTTTCTAAGAATTCTAGAAATCAAGTAATCGATTTCTACGGTTTTGTACTCCTGATTATTCAGGTGATTATCCCCTCGAATCCCGGTATGCACCAGCATGAGATTAGTGTTCAAATATATCAAGTTCATTAAAGCTTTGCGAGCGGAGGAACGTAAAATATTAAGTTTATTGCTTCGCTATTTATCTGGTATATCGAGGTTACTTAAAAATATTTTTAAAGTAGGCGCGGTGAGGAAGTAAATGAAATAAATGTTTTCCCTTAACATCGCAAAAATTACATCTTTAGAGTTAAAGTTCACGCGTACATTTTGCATCTTACCAAAAGTTCATAGATAAAGCAAAACGTATACTTCAGTGAAGCTTTCTCGCGCCGTGTAATATAAGAAACCCCCTTTACTCTTCAGCATAGTGTCGACCCCCCTGCCTATGATTAACTTCACGACCGCGGCACAGGGAACACACGCGAATAGCCTCAATATAGGAGCCGTTAAAAGTTTGGATCCCCACCACAGAGTACTATTTTATATAAACTTTGACCCCCTAAAGCTCTTTTTGATAAGTTGGTTCTTGTAAAGGTTGAGAGGAGGGTCGTGTGCTTCTCATTTTACATGGCGTCTACTACCAAAGCCCAAAGACTAGGAACATTGAGAGAAGTATACTTTTTGATTCCATCTATGAACTTTTAATATTACCCCTCGTCCATAAGATAGAGGGAGGAGTTTTTCTCTACCCCTTTAGTAAAAAAAAACCTGTCTATTGATCGAGTCTATATATATATATATATATATATATATATATATAGAAACCGGAAGTCATGAATTAAATAAGGAAAAAAAATATGAAGCCATAGTTTCCTTCCACCAGAGATACCTCTAGTTTTTTTTCTTAAATATAATTTAAACGCGTATTATGGAAAGAAATTACAATTACTTGTGGTAATAAAGTTATGATTAAAGACATAATTGCTGTGTAACTTATGTTCCTCGTGTTATAACTAGCAACCCACTTTGGCTGATCTTCAGTACAATAGCCTCAATATAGGAGCCGTTAAAAGTTTGGATCCCCACCACAGAGTACTATTTTATATAAACTTTGACCCCCTAAAGCTCTTTTTTGATTAGTTGGTTCTTGTAAAGGTTGAGAGGAGGGTCGTGTGCTTCTCATTTTACATGGCGTCTACAGCCAAAGCCCAAAGACTAGGAACATTGAGAGAAGTTTCAGGGTCAGAACTGTTAGCTCCCTGTAGTAGTAAAAAAGGCGCGCCAAAACGCACGAGCAAAAATACAAATGAATAGGATAGGTACGCGAGGTGCAAGGTTCGTAAAGAAAGCGCTATATAAGGTTGCCTCGATCCCGCCGTTTTCTTTCGATTTTTTCTCATTATTTGATTGGTCTCGCCCTGACTCTCTCTGTGACGTAGTACGTGGAGATTCTGCAGACGACCATAGCTCAAATATACAGCGTAGAGGCTATAAGTTATGGACAAGGCTTAGATAAAATCAATTAATTTTGATTAGTTCCTATTTTTTAACTTGTTTTAATGACCTAAATAAAATATTTAACATGCCGTACGGTGGAGCAAAGTGTGCAATAACTGGATGTGATAATAAATGTTCCGTAACTTCTAAAAATGTGGACAAGAATCATATCAGTTACTTTACATTACCAAAGGACTCAAAAATCAGAAGAATATGGATTTCTAAATGTTACAATCCTAAAATTAATACTACTTAACTTATGCAAGAATATGCTCGGAACATTTCAAAGACGAAGATTTTGTAAGAGATTTTAAAGCTGAACTGATGGGAACGAAGCCTAAAAGACGGTTAAATTCAAGAGCAGTTCCTTCTATGAAGTTACCATACTAACAGTCTGTGTGTGTGAAAAGTTCAGAAGCAAGAGAGTCTAGAGCCAGATGTAGAGGAAGAAGAAAACTTATCGATGAGTTAGTAAATTCAGAACTGTTAGAATCTAGAAAGATTTCTTCCAAATCAAGTATATTTTCAAATATAACGACTGAAACCATTATTTTTGTACTTTTTTCTGTAATCTTTTGCCAAAATACGTGACGCGCAATGGTTAGCGCGTTCGGCTGATAACCGAAAGACTGGTGGTTCGAGCCCACAGGGGAGCGTTGTTTTGTTGCCTTATAAGTAACGGGAATTATGCAAAGAAGCTGCCAATTTTGGTGTCAGAAAAAAATAAAATTCATCTTCTTTTGAAACTTAACCTGAGTAATTTAAATTAAAGAATAGCCTGATATCTTGGTGAACGCAAGGGGAGTTGCGTTAAAGCCTACTTTACAGGGGCAAGGGGAGTTGCGTTAAAGCCTACTTTACAGGGGCAAAGGAAGTTGCGTTAAAGCCTACTTTACAGGGGCAAAGGAAGTTGCGTTAAAGCCTACTTTACAGGGGCAAAGGAAGTTGCGTTAAAGCCTACATTACAGGGGCGAAGGAAGGTGCGTTAAAGCCTACTTTACAGGGGCAAGGGGAGTTGCGTTAAAGCCTACTTTACAGGGGCAAAGGAAGTTGCGTTAAAGCCTACTTTACAGGGGCAAAGGAAGTTGCGTTAAAGCCTACTTTACAGGGGCAAAGGAAGTTGCGTAAAAGCCTACTTTACAGGGGCAAAGGAAGTTGCATTAAAGCCTACTTTACAGGGGCAAAGGAGTTGCGTTAAAGCCTACTTTACAGGGGCAAGGGAAGTTGCGTTAAAACCTACTTTACAGGGGCAAAGGAAGTTGCGTTAAAGCCTACTTTACAGGGGCAAGGGGAGTTGCGTTAAAGCCTACATTACAGGGGCGAAGGAAGGTGCGTTAAAGCCTACTTTACAGGGGCAAGGGGAGTTGCGTTAAAGCCTACTTTACAGGGGCAAAGGAAATTGCGTTAAAGCCTACTTTACAGGGGCAAAGGAAGTTGCGTTAAAGCCTACTTTACAGGGGCAAAGGAAGTTGCGTTAAAGCCTACTTTACAGGGGCAAAGGGAGTTGCGTTAAAGCCTACTTTACAGGGGCAAGGGGAGTTGCCTTAAAGCCTACTTTACACAATAAAATTGTACCCTGTCTATGGACTCAACATCAATTTTTTTATTGTGACAAAAATTTATTCAAAACAATTGAATAAATTATATAATAAAGGACTTGGTGTGCCCAAGCCTAAAAAACAAAACGCATAGTTAATTTCGTCACTGCAAATGCTAAGATAGGCCTAGTGCTTTTAAATATTCTTATCTGTGTTTTAAATTTCGAATTCCCGTAATTTCTCGCCATTTACTCGAATTGACTGACGTCATAAACGCGAAATTTATTTACCACCAGTGCCTGTGTACGTAGCCAAACCCAACCGCCGGCGCGAACTCCGACATTCTTCTAGTTAATATGGCCGCCTCAAGTTCGAGACCGATTATAATTGCAGGCAATTTTTAATTATAGGTATTTACATTGTTTATCGAATGAAAATTTTATTAAAAACTAATTGATACTGATATATTTTAAACTGAACACTGCACTACCCATACTTCGTAATGCTTATGCTAGAGACTTACAGCTCGAGATAGTTCGGGAACGGCAAGCGAGAATTGAATGGCTACACTCGGTTAATTTTGCATGACTTCCATCTTCCTATTTAGTCTGCATTACTAAGCCTTTGACAGCACTATCAGCCGTCGCTTTTCGAGAATCTACGACCTACGTTGTCACTTCATGACAAGCTCCAGTTTGTAGCCAGTGATAAACTTATGGAACATATCTTATGAACTTATGGCTGTATGCATTCCTGTTTTAATTTAAATTCCGCCATTTTAAGGGTATGCTGTATGCATTCCTGTTTTAATTTAAATTCCGTCATTTTGAGGGTATGCTGTATGATTTCCTGTTTTAATTTAAATTCCGCCATTTTGAGGGTATGCTGTATGATTTCCTGTTTTAATTTAAATTCCGCCATTTTGAGGGTATGCTGTATGATTTCCTGTTTTAATTTAAATTCCGCCATTTTGAGGGTATGCTGTATGATTTCCTGTTTTAATTTAAATTCCGCCATTTTGAGGGTATGCTGTATGATTTCCTGTTTTAATTTAAATTCCGCCATTTTGAGGGTATGCCGTATGATTTCGTGTTCTAATTTATAGAATTTGTTGGTATAAAGGGCTTTCTAAAGGTCCCAGGCCCATATAGCCACTCGGTGGTGTAATATTCTCCGTCATTTTGAGGGTATTTTTAAGGATCCATTCCTTACCTCTCCCTACTAAATTAAGGTGTATCCCCTGTAAATGCAACATCCACGTTTTCACTCTTTGAACCGTATCAGGAATCAGGCAAGGCTATCTCCCTTTTTCAAGAGTCCAATTTTATTTCTTTTATTTTTCAAAGGTGACTTTTTCTTTCAATGGCACTTTGATGACGGTTTTTTTTTCTTTTGTTATTGTTTCTTTAAAGGACTTGTTTTATGTAGTCTTAGGTACCTTATCTGTTTGACTTGGGCTTTGCAGAGATAAGTTGAAGTCAGAATGGGATGGGCTTTATAGCTATTGAATATTAAGGGTGAATCGCTCCATATCACGTGGAATTGAATCTTTGAACGCTTTAATTTCAAAGTTTTTATATTTTTTTGAGCGACGATTACATTGGGTGTGGTTGCCTTAAGTTTTTTTTATCGTTTAAAGGACATTTTTTTCGTAGTTTGAAATAATTTGAGCAACTATTTGAAGCAAAGATAATTTTGACTTGGTGTTTTGGTTGAGAGAATGTGAAGTATTTGAGTTTTAAAACCAAAGAATATAAGGGGAAAAAATTTATATTTTTCTGTGTATAAAATAATAGGTGCAGGGTTCATACAAACCTGGAAAAATCAGGGAAATAAGTAGTTGACAAAAACCTCAGGGAAATTTAGAGTTTTTAGTAAAATTCAGGGAAATCAGGGAAATTTGCGTCAAACAGGGGCCGAGTAATTAAGCAAAATGTTCGTGAGCAATCCCTCCATAAGATTAACATTACACTATACTTTGGAGGCTATAACTCTTGTTATATTAGAGATACGGGGATGTCCTTTGATTATGTTTTAGTCCTATTTGCCCCCCTCCCTACTTCGTTTACATTTGCTCCATAAGATACCCCATATGCGGGAGAAAACCTGGAAAACTCACGGAAATATATGGGGAGAAAACCTGGAAATCTATGGGAAATTTGTTTTCCAAAAGTTGTCCCGGGGTGGTATTTTTAATTGTAAATTATCAATATTAATTAGAATTAATTTATTTATAATTTGGGTGTAAGAATAATTAATACTATAATGGATGTGGCAAGTTTACTAGACGCCACTAAAATCGCTCTAATCACCAAAAATGTGATGAAATTATTCGTCAAAAGGTGTCCTTACGCCTTTAGTTAAATCATAAGTAATATAAAAACAATAAGTTGACACTCAGTCAACGATTAAGGCAGCTAATAGGAAGTATTGTGTAGCCAGGTAATTTTTCAGCGTATCTAGGCGGATTTTGTTTGAAGAGCTAGCTAAACTAATCATTATATATGACGAATTTTATCTCGCTACCTGTTGCACCTTGCGCCGCTAACAATGCCATGGGATGGGAAGTGGTATACTTTTGGGTTATTAATGTTACTTATGGTGAAGGTTATAAAATCATTGTTTATGAGATGCGTGGCTGTGGCAATATGGTCAATGGCGCCGCAGTTAGCGCACTGCGTCGGGCCCTTACAATCCTGAGCATCCGCGTGGCTGACCCCACACGTGACACAGCGGAAAGGGCTCTTACAGTACTTGAGAGGATGTCCAAAACGGCGGCAGTTTTTGCATTGGAGCGGTTGGCGTTGGTACGGGGAGACTTTGTAGTGGCGGTAGTACATTCGGATTTCGGAAGGAATCTCTGCTGGTCCAAAGTTGATCAAGTAGGTGGTGGTGGTCCCTAAGCGGGACACTTGGGCGCATGGAATGTTCTGTCGGTTTAGTGCATCGCTAATGAGGGCTTCATCGAGATTATCGGGGACCCGATATATAACCCCTTTGTTGCCTGGTTCGTGGTTCGGTCCCGGGGAGGAAATCGAAAAGTCGACCAGTTGAGGATTTCATCATGTTGCGTTTGCGAAACGGGCACCACCAGTAGAGCGCCTCCTTTCAAGACCCGGAGGTCTTTCACTTCGCCGATGGAGTCTTCGAAATACTTACATAGGTAAATAAAGTCGACATCATGGAAGGTAAGTACATTGCTGCCTGGTATATCCGTGGCGATCGGCCCTTCGCGGGTAACGGCGGGTTGTAAGATCAACGGTTTGACCCGAGCAGAGGCGACCGAAGGTTCCAAGTCGTCGGTGGTGTGTCCTCGTTCCGTGTCAGAGTGGGAATCATCGTCGGTTTGGGGAGAGGCCGAGGCTTCGCGTTGCTTTTTTTCCGTTTTCTGGTCATAAGGGGGAAAGGGGAGGTGGGAATAGAAAGAGCTAGAGGAGCGTGGTTGTGAACGACAGTTTAGCGGAGCGCAAGAAAAGCGACCGATCGTCTCGCTGTCTAAAAACCGAAAAAAAGAATTGCCTTTACATGACTTGCTGAGTACAAAGAATGAATGGTAGTGGGGACCTTCACAAGAGCAAGCCTTCCTACTGATCAAAAAGCTCTTGATCAATCACCCTGTATTAGCAGTCTATGATCCTTGTTTGAAGACCATCGTAACAGCGGATTCATCTTCATTTGGGATAGGAGCTGTATTGAGTCAAGTCCACAAAGACGGTCAACGTCGAGTCGTATAACTTATGCCTCGACTACATTGTCCGATGCTGAAAAGCGCTACGCGCAAATAGAAAAGGAAGCCACTGCGTTAGCATGGGCGTGTAACCGATTCCGCGATTATATAACCGGAATTCAGGTGGAACTCGAGACAGACCATAAGCCCTTGATAGCGGTACTTTTAAATTTCGTTTTAGTCTTTAAATATGGTAGAAATTTTGCTATCGTTAGTAATGTACGCTCGTGTTTTAAGAGTTCTCTATTAACCTAGTAAAAAGTAACCCTCAATTATTTGCACGACCGATCGAAGTATTTTTATCCGTTCATATCAAAGAGGATATACGGGATTTACGAGATTACCGCCCCCTTTTTGGAGAGTTGTTCTGCCAAGGCTACGGAGCGCGTTCGACGACAGGGAATGTCAGACACTAACTAAAGGCCGCCGACAGGTTATGGCAGCGCCCATGGAAGTACCTCTCGTAAATCTCCAGTCCAAACGTAGGTCCGGAGTTAATCCCCGACTCTAAATTACAACCAGCATCTCGTTGGTTCTTGAAAACTCACGTCAGCACGACGCTAATGACGAAAATTACGTATTTTCCGACAAAGGAGAGGTGAAATAGACCCAAAGAGGGTAGAAAGAGGGGGAGTTGAAGCTAGCGGCTTTGATAAGGCATTTTGGGTGTTCTCGCTTTTCTTTTTTATTTATTTGTTATACTTCCCTCCTAATATCCGGTTCGCCGTATTTCAACCAATAAGAGGGCAGAGAAAGATGCGCGCGCACACCGCAAGCTTAGAGGTAAACTTTCAAAGCGAAAACACTCCAGCCAAGCCTTCTACTCCCCCTCTTTCTAGTTCTACCCTCTATGATAGCCTGGCCTACTTTTACGTCCCCCCCCCTTGTATTTTGAAAGGGGGACTGGGACTATGGCGCGCGAACACTTAGGAATCTTATAACTTCTCCCTAGTAAAATAGATATCACTTCTTGCTTGAACTAAAACTTAGTGAAAATATATTTAGCCAGTATATTGTAACTCCCTCGGAACAGATAGAGATCTATTTTATAAATTTAAATAAGAGATATTCAATTTCTTTCAAGGTAGTAACTGAATGGCCTTTTCCAAAATTCGAAATCTACAGAAAATTCAAATATTTTTCAAGAAGTCTTCTCAAAATGTGTATTTTTAAGTTTAGGGGTCACTGGGTCGCGCGTAAAGAACTTAAGGAATATCAAGTTCGAGGGAGCGTGCGTAAAAGTCAAAATACTCCTTGACAGATTGGAAATAAAATATAAAAAACGTTATTTTTGTTTTTAATTTATTTTGAAAAATACTTCAGAACTCAACGATCTGAACTGCCGCATTTTTTTCATTGCGTCACTCTTTGATTTTTTCCAGGGGAAAGTGGAGGTGGGAATAGAAAGATCTAGAGGAGCGTGGTTGTGAACGACAGTTTAGCGGAGCGCAAGAAAAGCGACCGATCGTCTCGCTGTCTAAAAACCGAAAAAAAGAATTGCCTTTACATGACTTGCTGAGTACAAAGAATGAATGGTCGTGGGGACCTTCACAAGAGCAAGCCTTCCTACTGATCAAAAAGCTCTTGATCAATCACCCTGTATTAGCAGTCTATGATCCTTGTTTGAAGACCATCGTATCAGCGGATTCATCTTCATTTGGGATAGGAGCTGTATTGAGTCAAGTCCACAAAGATGGTCAACGTCGAGTCGTAGACACTAACTAAAGGCCGCCGACAGGTTATGGCAGCGCCCATGGAAATACCTCTCGTAAATCTCGTATACAGTAGAGGAGTAGACAGTTGTTATGTTCAGTTCTCGTTATATTTTTTGGAGCTACTTCCAGCACTCGGATAATTGGTAGACTCGTGGTTACTATCAATGTGTAAGTAAAATAAGTAATCACCCAATGGGAAAAATGTGGAAATGAACAGTAAAAATTTGGCAAGATTGTGTATTGGTTAAGGCTAAAGTGCCTACTCCTCTACTCTATGCTCTCTATGGTGCAACTGCAAGTATAGCGAAGCGTTTTATTTTTGCCTACTAAATTTGTTTTAATTTAGGTGTGTTGATCTTATTTTAGTTTTCGATTACGGTGGATGGAGTTTACACGCAACGTGGTTCGACAGCCGGGACCTTTTCCCTGTTATCGAGCAGCGTTCTATTCGTCGGTGGCAGCGATAAAACCAGCTCCAATGTCGGAGCCAAAATAAGGCCCAAATTCGTCGGATGCCTTCGCAAAGTAAACTTCAAACCAGTGCCGTCTTAAGGCATGGGCTATATGGGCTATAGCCCAGGGCCCCGCGTGAATTAAGGGCCCCAGATTTCTTGTTCAAGAAGTTGGCAATACGTAAATATGACCGTCACGCTTCGAGGGAATATTAAGTTGTGAACAATTTTTCTAACCAAAATCTCTGTGGACCCCCTTTTTAAAGAGGTTCATGGCCTACACTAGGTTCCATGGCTACAACCACCCTTCTCAGAAGAAATTAACACATGTTTACTGAGAGAAAAGTATACCTAGCCCAAGCTGCATGCATGTCATCGTTCTATTCTCTTACTCCGTTGACTTTAATTTAGGACAGGTAAATTTTTTTTAGTGTTCCGACCGACTGAAAAATCAAAACACTATATAGTTCCCGTTCGTAACATCAAAGAATCAGTCTGATTTGCTTTAGCTGTTAGCCGAATTCAAACGGTTTATTAAATCCAATCAACTCAATGTCTTTCAATCTAAACTGTCTTTTCACTCTACTTTACTTAATCTGTTACTTTATATATTGCCTACATTAATCAAGGCCTGCGCAACGCCGTTTTTCATTTTTCTTTTTTCAACTTATGTTGCCGAATTCTCTCACCCGAGAGCGCTGTTAGCTGGACTTAAGGAAATTGAAATGTTCATTTTCCCCAAGGTCTATAGAGTTGCCGCTTCGCTAATAAGCATTTTCCCTAGCTTGAAATTTGAAATGTTCATTTTCGCGCACGTTTTGGTCCAGCTCGCAATGCCATCTCGCGGTAAAATAGATAGAAAACCCAAATGCTCTTCGATATCGATGCTTACAAGTTAAAACGTGATTGTACCTAATTCTTTAAAACATGAATATTTGCGAGAGCGCATTAGGCCTGATTCGTAAAAATATCCCATATAAAATGTATACATAGTACAAACATACAACAAGTACAATCTGATTACCAAATTATATTATTTATACACTCATTTTGAATTTTCAATAAACCACACTAATGGACTTTTCTTGTTTACCTTTCCTAACGCTAACTGATAACGTGACGCATTGTCCCTCAAACGCTATGCAGGGGATAATGCAGCGATGTAAATGTGAGTGATAGGCCAAACTGGAGTTATGAACTTTGCTCTCTTAAATGAGTCGGTTTTAGTTTGAGCACGCATGGATTTTTCAGGCCTATATTTGTCAAACTTCAAAATATCCTAAATCATCGCAAGGGTCAGTGGGTTTAGACGAGTAAAAACTATGAGTCGCAAATTTGAAAGTTAAGCTACAAAGAGAAAAAAAGCGCTTGAGGAGATGGAAAATTCTTCGTATTATTATAAATAAATGTTTGATTGAGCTAAATTTATGGTCCCCTTTATATATGTTTCTGCTTAGTGCAGATTTTGAAAATGTAAAACTGTTTCTTAACATTCTTAATTAAAATGAAGACTGAAGGAACAGATATTAATCAAAAATGTCTTGATTAGAATCAAGACCTAAAAAGTATCGATAAGTCTGAGGTTATCACTTGTCTGAAGGATCAGATATTAATTTTTCTATTTAATTGAAACTTAAATGCATGCTTAAGAAAAAACAACGTTCCATTACCGTTTTCCGTTGAAATAAATTATTTTACTGGTAATCAATTTCAAAAATTTACTTATCTCGGCTTTTCGACCACAATTCCATTACCCGAAAACATTTTATCATTACATTAATTACTTTTGGGAGATAACGTGTCAAAATAACCTATAAAACAATAAAAAACTGTAATAGCGGTCTGTTTAGCCATGACAAGAACCTTTTAAAAGTTACAAGCACTATATAACCCTTTCGAGACTAACAGGACCTGAGCAAACTATTTCATCATGTGCGACCTCGGCCTTGAAACTCTCTCATAGTCCCAGTGTGTGTAGAACATAATGTTTCGCTGTTATCTGCCAAAATCAATCTTTCTAGGTAGTGCCGCCTCCTCACTTGAATTTTTCATGATATATTAAGGTTTGAACGAACAAAATTCAAGATTACCATTTTCACTACCATGTCCCTCTGCTAACTTGAAGCAAACTTTCCTCTCTTTCTGCTGCTCATTACCGGTGCCATTCCCTTGACTTTTTGTTCGTTATAACTACTATCATGAGTTTATTTATTTCAAACCAAAATATAAAAAAATTGGATTTTTTTCCTTTTGTGCTACTTAAAATTTACAAATGTATAAAACGTTGTCCGTGCCATATCAAATAGTCTCTAACCATTGTTAGAAACTAGAGAGAGAAATTGGGCAGTAACACTGATCATGCCCTGAACTATGAGAAAGAACAATACGACGGTTGACTAAAGTACACTTGATATTACATCATTTTGCAAAACCGCGAGTAAAAATCTAACTGTCCCTATTGAATTTGGCGCCATTGGTTTTAGAATAATTAAAATGTTCCACTGCGAAGCGTGCCGGTCACGAATGGGGATGTTACGTCTTTAGGAACCTTTTAAAACGCAAAACCATACACGTACTCTCCCAAAAGTAATTAATGTAATGATAAAATGTTTTCGGGGAATGGAATTGTGGTCGAAAAGCCGAGATAAGTAAATTTTTGAAATTGATTACCAGTAAAATAATTTATTTCAACGGAAAACGGTAATGGAACGTTGTTTTTTCTTAAGCATGCATTTAAGTTTCAATTAAATAGAAAAATTAATATCTGATCCTTCAGACAAGTGATAACCTCAGACTTATCGATACTTTTTAGGTCTTGATTCTAATCAAGACATTTTTGATTAATAAAAACTGTCTTTGCGACAAAGATGAGAAAAAGTAAGAGATAATTGCCGGAAGTAACAGAAATTCAAATTTTGACTTTTGTAGACATGATTATTAAACATTGAATATTTTAAAAAATTGCTTATCTTAGTTTTTTCACCAAAATACCTTTAGTAAAAGTATTTTATTGTGAAATATCTGCATAACATTACGCATATCTGGGAGCACGGCAGTTAGCTCCCTGTAGTAGTAAAAAAGGCGCGCCAAAACGCACGAGCAAAAATACAAATGAATAGGATAGGTACGCGAGGTGCAAGGTTCGTAAAGAAAGCGCTATATAAGGTTGCCTCGATCCCGCCGTTTTCTTTCGATTTTTTCTCATTATTTGATTGGTCTCGCCCTGACTCTCTCTGTGACGTAGTACGTGGAGATTCTGCAGAAGTTGCTTATCTTAGTTTTTTCACCAAAATACCTTTAGTAAAAGTATTTTATTGTGAAATATCTGCATAACATTACGCATATCTGGGAGCACTGCCGTGCTCCCAGCCAAGTCGAGCACTGACATCCTTTTCTCGAAGCAACTCGTGGCACTTTTAAACCCACTGTAACTTCGTGATGGTTAGAGGTAAAAGTCTGAAATTTTGCTTGCCGCGAGGACTGTCAATCCTAGCTCTAGTTTCCAAATTTCAAGTTCCTACCCTATATACTTTTCGAAATATCGCAGGTGAAATTTACCTTATTTTGTCACTCACTCACTCACTCACTCACCGATCATCAAAATTCTAAGGTACTTCTAGAGGAGATAGAAACTTAAAATTCAGGATTTAGTTTTCATTTATTTTATAAAGCACAGAAAAATTAAAACATCCCGAAATTTTTATAAAATTGTTCTTTAGTTCTTTATTTATAGGATATCGCGTACAATCTTTATTACATATTCTCTGCGGGTCGAAAGGGGTAATTCAGCGTAAATATGGACAAACGTTAGCGATTATATTGGCAAACGAAGTACCACGAGAGGGTCTTGTTTTAATATAACTACCGAAGTATAACGAGAGGGTCTACAAAAAGAAGTGAGATCCTATGAAAAACATTAACATGTACAAAAATGGGCCAAGCCTCGCCTCGTGCCCTTTCCGCTGTAAAACGTTCTGAGATCCCATGTAGAGCCAAGTCTGCCTTTTGATCTCATTCAATCGCCAATTGAACAATTATGTTATAAATTAAGTCCTTTTCCTAGTTAATAACCAATATTCTTTGACTCTATCATTATTATACATCTTTGTTCGTATCAAAAATATCGTGACTTGGCAAGCGCGTGTATATAAGGTTATGCATGACTCTTCTTATAAACTTGTACATATCCCCTCGACCATAAACGATTTAGTGAATATCCCTTCGATTATTTTAAAATCGGCAACGATTTAGTGAATTTCCCCTCGACTTCCTTTTAATATTACTTACCTGCGATTGCCAAGTCACGATATTTTTGATACGAACAAAGATTTATAATAATGATAGAGTCAAAGAATATTGGTTATTAACTAGGAAAAGGACTTAATTTATAACATAATTGTTCAATTGGCGATTGAATGAGATCAAAAGGCAGACTTGGCTCTACATGGGATCTCAGAACGTTTTACAGCGGAAAGGGCACGAGGCGAGGCTTGGCCCATTTTTGTACATGTTAATGTTTTTCATAGGATGCATTTTACTTTCTATTAAAAATATACAGTTAGGTTTGAGTATTCGGCTCTATAAGGAGAATAAAATATACTGAAAATCGATGATCGCTGATAAAATAAAACTAGTATTGAGACCTAACAAAATGTGTTAGTTAATTGACTATAACCCAAGGGATTGAGCATAGCACGAAGAAATCATCATTCTCGAAATCGACATACATACACAAATATACACACAGACACGCCCAGTGTAATACCTCTCCATGACGTCATCGTCACTCGGAATGGTAAAGAGTGAGATAAAAAAATCTGTTTTATCAGGGTTTTTTTAAAGGCATAATGAAATGGTCAGACAGTTTTTTCATCGATTTATAATCACATAAAAATCAATAACGAAATTTAGTGAAACCTTTATAGATAAAAGCGATAAAAAAGGTCCCCCCCTTTACCGAGTTGAAATGATAGGCGTTTCGTATGTTATCAAATTATTTTAGCTGCTAGGCCATTTAGAGAAGGTTGTTTAAGTTTTAACAGGAGCTAATATGGTTTTCGAAGCCGGACATAAGAAAATAGGAAATAGATGATAGCAAGGAGCTTGTACCAACGGTACCTAAATTTACAAGTGCCCCTCGATCAGATTCACAAAATTGTTCATTTTCGAGAAATAGCGAAGGAATTGGGCGTTAGTTCAAGAAGTCAAGAAAATGCAGCAAAAATGTTTAGAGGAAGATTCATAAACGATTATAAGAGTAGTGACCCAACGGAAGAAGAAGGACTGAAAACGATTTTTATGAAATTAGTTAATTCAACAACTACCGAAGCTGACCCTTCTGAATCAACATCAAATGAAATTCAAACAAGATGGGGAGATTTATTGAAAGAAAATTATACGCCCAAGTCAGGCATGGCATCAAATACCGCATCTAGATTGTCAAATTTCAGTCCTAAGTTTGTATAAATTATTTAATTGTATTGTAAATCTGTTAAATCTATAAGTTAATTTTATTTTATTTTTCTTTTAGTTGTCAGTCAACTCCCGTTAAAGAACAAGATGAAAGGAACAATTGGGTAAGTTGGTTTTTTTTAGCAGCTTAACAATAAAATTAGTAAAATTACACTGTATTTCCACCAATTAGGATGAAGAAGATTTAATGGCGGATAATTTAACCCTAACTGGTCCTGAAATCACAGTTTCAAATATGACAGGCTCTCATGTCCCATTGCCCAATCAGATCTGAATCTCTTATGTCTTTTCTTAAACATGAAGAGGAGGCAAAAGCAACGCCATGATTTTAGTTATTTTTATTTATCACTTTTATTAATTCATTTGTTTGTTTATATTTTTAATTGTCTGTAATTTTTGTACAAAATTTAGTTCTTTGCTTTTGATAACTTTGCATGTCTTTAGAATAAATTCAATTGTTCAAAGTAAAATATTGATTTTTATTAAGAGAGGGTGGTCCTAAATAGTGTTCCTGGCTTTTTTAAGTCCAAAACTTGGGCCTAAATAGAAACAGCCTTTTATTAATGAAGTCTTAAGGCACCATCTCGATTAAATCCGCTACATTTTTCAATATAATAAATAACTAAATCTAACAGAAGAGGATGTTTGCGCCATTCTTCAAAGGGTTCTAATTCTACATAACTTTCCATGTTGGTGAAATGTTCTTTTTTTTTTTTTTTTTGGAGGTTTCAATGCAAGCGGGTCAGAGGACCTCGGCAAGGATGTGATTAGTCAGGTTTCATTATGTGTGTAAGCAGGGGAAGGAAATGAGGTTTACTTGGGAGGTGACGGATGGGGTGTGGGGGTCAAGTCACCTCCGGCGGACACGGGGCAGTCGGCACCTATAGGGTAGGATCGCCGACATGTGTCTTATTCCCTCAAACTTTGCCTCCCAGAAGCTTAGCTTACAGGAGTACGCCACACTCCCGGCTGTTGGTGAAAATTACAGCAACCAATTTTTCAGAGTAGAAAATGACGGGTAAACTGTTCCATAGCGGCTCTTTGGTGACACGTGACCTGAGTTTAATAAACACTTGCAGTTTGTTTCCATAAGTCATTTAGAATGTTTTAGCAGACGATGCATGGGAGAATATCTACTATTTTAGAATTTGGGGTAATTCGGCAAAAGTTCGGCAAAAATAACTTCGGGGTAAAATAGTGTTTCACCCCATAATATATTGCCGAAAAACCCCTGTTTTACCCCAAACTTTTGAATTTCCTCAATATTAATGTATTATAAAGATAATATAAATTAATTTCAGTGTTTAATAGTAAAAAAGGGATTTACCAGCTTATAGCTTAGTTTTAATCTTAATTTTGTAGTTTAATTAAAAGTTATTTTAATTTTTGTCCCAAAAATGTACGTTTTTGGTCTAATTTTATATTAATTATATTTAATTATGTGGAAATTAATGCTGGATTGTGGTTCGGCAGAGTAGATTTAGATAATAAATTGAGATTCAATTAACAATTCACATTAATATCAATGTTTTATTGAAAATTCAATCCTTGCCAAAAAAACCCTATTTTACCCCAAACTTTTGAATTTCCTGAATATTAATGTATTATAAAGATAACATAAATTAATTTAAGTGTCAAATAGGAAAAAAGGGGATTTACCAGCTTCTAGCTTAGTTTTAATCTTAGTTATGTAGATCAATTAAAAGTTATTTTAATTTTTGTCCCAAAAATGTACGTTTTTGGTCGCATTTTACGTTAATTATACTTAATTAAGTTGAAATTAACGTTGGATTGTGGTTCGGCAGAGTAGATTTAGCTTATAAATTGAGATTCAATAAAAAATTCACATAAATGTCAATGTTTAATTCAAAATACAATCCTTGCCGAATAATCCCTATTTTACCCCAAACTTTGGAATTTCGCACTTCTTCAACGACTCGGCATATTTTTTCATTTCTCCCCGTAATATTTTGCCGAAACATCCCTATTTTACCCCAAACTTTGGAATTTCCCGCTTATTAATGTTTTTAAAAATAATAAAAATTAATTTCAGTGTTAAATAGGAAAAAAGGGGATTTACCAACTTCTCGCCTAGTTTTAATCTCAATTATGTAGATCAATTAAAAGTTAATTTTTGTCCCTAAAATGTATGTTTTTGGTCGAATTTTTCGTTAATTATGCTTAATTAAGTTGAAATTAACGTTGGATTGTGGTTCGGCAGAGTAGATTTAGCTTATAAAATCAGATTCAATAATCAATTCACATTAATATCATTGTTTAATTGAAAATTCAATCCTTGCCGAAAAAACCCTATTTTACCCCAAACTTTAGAATTTCCTGAATATTAATGTTTTTAAAAGATAATATAAATTAATTTAAGTGTCAAATAGTAAAAAAGGAGCTTTACCATGTAACAAGGCACTTTTGCCTCTTATTATTTACTTCCGATACCACTTTGGTTTCTCCCTTGGTTTCTTCCATGACTCACCACTGAGTTCAGAAACCTCTTGGGTTTTCGTATTTCGTGAAATCTTCCGATATTTGTAAGATTCACGTTTCCTTTCTCCCCCGGGTTTTAACACGGTAAAACACCGTCGAGGTCCCTCTCATCTTAGACCAAGCGAAAGGGTATAAAAGGAAACGTGGGTCATAGGAAGAGGAGATTCCTTTTTTGTATATTGAACGAGAAGCACGCTGGACCATGTAAATAAAGTTCTTTGGAATATTTTACCCCCACGGCTTTTCATTTTAAAATTCGTTTGTATCCGGTCGACGACGGCATAGCCAACCGTCCCGGGGCCTAACAACCCCAACGCCCGCTACAACTTTGGTGGAGGCGCCGTTTGCATCGTTTTCGGTTACCCGAGACGCCTGCCCAAATGAACTTTTTCGCCGGACTCTTCCGATGGTCCTGAGGTTATCCTGGTTGTCGACGGTGATTCCATAGCGCCGTATCTGTCGTCTTTTTCTGTCGCTGATCGCAGATCCGCTTTTTCGTTGGGAGGTGACCTGCGGGGCTCCTCAGCTACGACGCATCTTCACGACTTAACTTCGACGAGGCTGCTCACCATTGACGATTCTGTTGCCGGACTGCGGGACGGTATACAAGTATAACCTTAATTCCTGACGTTGGACTGCGGACCAACTCTTCTCATCTACTACCGGACTGCGGGACGGACGTAGCCCCCTGGAATCAAGAATTTCCGACGTTGCACTGCGGGACAACGATTCTATCTTCACGTAAAGAAACTAAGAGACTGTGATCAAGAACTTTCCTATTATCAGCGGACTGCGGGACGCTACTAGAACATCTAATCAGGTTGGACAATACTTTTACCAAAAGTTTTAAGTCGAGGACATTTTTTTTATGCATGTTTATGGATAAAATTAGACCTTGTACGCGATCACAATCTCGTTCTGTGACAAATCAAGATAACTTAGATTTAGTCTCGTCCGAAGATACGGAAATTTATTCTCTCTCTAACGAGAGCTTTGATCAAAATTCAGATCATAATTTAGATTTAAATTTAAGTGTAGATTCAGAACATAATTCTGAGTTAGATTTACGCGTAGACCCAGAGCTTAACTCTGATTTAAATCAAATTATAGACTCAGAGCGTAACTCTGATTTAAGTTTAAGTAAAACGAATTCCCAGAATTCATCAAAAAATTTAAAAATGTTTAATAACAATGGAGCCAGTGGTTCTGGAAACGGAAATGTTAATCAGGCCAATAACGTAACTACGGGTACCTCTAGTTTAATTACGGTTGCTACACCGACTTCCCCAGTTACGACTCAATCGTCCCTTGCCGACGACATAGCTAATCGCATGGGTTCTATAATGACGACCTTAGTCGCTCAACAAAACCAGCAACAATTAAACCTGATAACAGCTTTATTAAGCGGTCAATTTCCGTCGGGTATTCCAGCAACCACTGTACCCAATATTGGTACTAATTTTAGTCCTAGTGGTAATAACGTACCGTCTAATAGTTCAAATAGTTCAATTAATGCTAGTGTACAGCCAAACAATGGCACCGGTCAAATGTCGAACAATTTCCCTAATTTAAATGTTCCCCCACCGACGTTTGTTCCTCCTAACGTCTACGCCAGACCAGAGGCTCCCCAAATTCCCAAATTTACCCAGGGAAAAGACCCTCTAGTTTTTCTGTCAGAGGCAGAACGGTTTCAGAGGATCTGTAACTTAACTGACCCTCAGTTAAGGGGACTGGTTGAAAGGATGCTTGAAGGCGATACCCTTTATTGGTTTGATAGAATGGCGCGCAGTATCCCGACGTGGGCTGAGTTTAAGGAACATTTCTGTAGAGCGTTTATAGGAATAGATTATAAGGATCAGCTTCTTAACAAGCTAAATAAACGTAAACAACGTGAGGATGAACCCGTCCTAAATTTTATTCTTGAAATGGAACGTCTATGTTTACAATATGACCCTATAATGACCCCTAAGGACGTAGTGAATCGCATTATTGATAGTTTAAATCCACATTTGATTCCATTTATGAGATTAGGAGATAATCCTAGATTAATTGATCTCCAAGAAAGCGCACAGAAAGCGGAAATTCTTTGGAAACGTTGCCAGGCTTTTGATAGTCGCTCTTCGCGAAATATTAGGACACAATATCAAAACCAAACTAGGCATAATCCACAACCTCCTCAGGTTGTAAATAGTTCTTCCCAAGGTACATTTCCTACGGAGGATAGTCATTCGACTCCGGGAAATGAAAATCAGGACTTAAACCCAACTAGGGATGCCAATAGGATAGTACAATGCAATAAATGCCATGAACTTGGGCACAAATCGTTTCAGTGTCGCAATAAACGTAGAAATGGCTCTAGGCCATGCGAAAATAACCCTAGATCCTCAGGAGCAGTAGCTACCATAACCACGACGCCTTTAGATTCGGAACCTACGTCACAGATTTCGGGTTTGATTCAATCTGCTCTCGATAGCGCCGAAATGTTGCGAAGTCACTCGTTTGCCCCTATAGGTTCGTCACCCCCTGACAACATTTCTTGGCATAGCCTCCCTTTAGAATATCCCAGTGGTCCTGATGGCCAAATTTCTCTTAAAAATACAGTGAGAGTGGCAGCACAACGCCCACAGGTAGAAATAGCTTTAGGTAATTTTAAGGGATTAGCACTCTTAGATAGTGGAGCTGAAATATCGGCCATATCTACTGAATTATGGGAAAAAGCACGTGGAAAACAAGACAAGTTGCGCCCTTGGTCGGGACCCAAATTACATAATGCGGATCTAACCCGTTTTCACATTATCGGTGAAGCCGATCTAACCATCACAATAGCAGGACGGTCTTGGAACTACGTTTTCGCAGTATCTAATACCGTTGACAGTGATGTTGTTTTGGGATGGGATTTTTCAGAATTCACGCTCATATACGTGAATCCCCATTCTAAAATGTTTTATTTTGGAAATGATCCTACTGCATACCCGATGGCTAACGCGAAAGGCTTGTCATGTTTACCCAAACCGCTTTTGTCGCGACACAAAGAAGATCCCTCCACCGCTAATACAGGTGTACCTTGCGAGGCCAATTTGGACACGCCAATTTCCCCAAAATCTACCGCGTTGGCGAAGCCAGTGACTACGTCACGTAAATCAGAACTAGCAGAGCTAGTCTCGGACTCTCCCGAGGTTTTTACGAGAGAACCTGCTAGCTGCCCCTTATTGCAGCATGAGATTGTTATTAGTTCACTCGAACCAGTTAAGTCTCGAGCTTATCCTTTATCCCCAGCTCGCAAAAAAATTGTTGATAGATATTCGCCGCATTCTGGTCGCACGCTCGAACCGCCCTTGAACTGTTTCCTCGAAACTAACCCCTCAGCGGACCCCATACTTGATATTTCTGAACATGTACAACCTTTGACCGACACAATGTCAGAAATTAATTTAAATGTAGAATTATCTAACAATACTTTGGTTGAACCAAACACCAATAAGCCCCATGGCGTCATGAACGTCTTTAATTTAAAAACTTCTGTACAAAAAGACGCTTCGCTAAGCCTAACTATTAATTCAGTTCCTAAAACTGTGAACAATAAAAAACCCAGCGATCTAACCCTCGCTCTCAGCGGTCAACCAAACGACCTAGGAAATACTCTAAATGAGATATCATACGACCATTAAATTAACGTCGCTTTACAATGCATGTTTACATTTGTCTTAAATACGAAAAAAAAATTGTTAAGCTTTATTCATATTTGTTATGACTTTAAACTGTAAAGATTTCAATTTTAAAAACAATTTTTTTTGTCTTAGCATTGTAAATGTATATTTTTTCTCATTTATTGTTAACTGTGTATTTTTATTTTGGAGAAACCAAAGCCCTTGGTAAACATGGTTTCGAACCCGTTCTCATCCCTTGTGGGGGGGAATTGTAACAAGGCACTTTTGCCTCTTATTATTTACTTCCGATACCACTTTGGTTTCTCCCTTGGTTTCTTCCATGACTCACCACTGAGTTCAGAAACCTCTTGGGTTTTCGTATTTCGTGAAATCTTCCGATATTTGTAAGATTCACGTTTCCTTTCTCCCCCGGGTTTTAACACGGTAAAACACCGTCGAGGTCCCTCTCATCTTAGACCAAGCGAAAGGGTATAAAAGGAAACGTGGGTCATAGGAAGAGGAGATTCCTTTTTTGTATATTGAACGAGAAGCACGCTGGACCATGTAAATAAAGTTCTTTGGAATATTTTACCCCCACGGCTTTTCATTTTAAAATTCGTTTGTATCCGGTCGACGACGGCATAGCCAACCGTCCCGGGGCCTAACAACCCCAACGCCCGCTACAACCAGCTTCTAGCTTTGTTTTAATCTTAATTATGTAGTTCAATTAAAAGTTATTTTAATTTTTGTCCCAAAAATTTATGTTTTTGGTCGAATTTTACGTTAATTATGCTTAATTAAGTTGAAATTAACGTTGGATTGTGGTTCGGCAGAGTAGATTTAGCTTATAAATTGAGATTCAATAAACAATTCATATTAATGTCAATGTTTAGTTGAGTTTTTGATATTTGCCGAAAAATCCCTATAAGTGTCGTTGGGGCAAGACAGGGTAGCTTAGTTAGGCTTATTTAGTTTCTGAAATGCATTTAAAGGATTAACTTGATTTAATTTCGACGTTTAGTGTAGCCCCCCGTATTTTTATATTTTACCCCACTCTTTTTTGCCGAAAAGTGCCGAAACGGACACTATTTTACCCCGAATAGCCGAAGGCGAAGCCATAAGTCATTTAGGATGTTTTAGCAGACGATGCATGGGAGATTTCTACTATTTTAGATTTTGGGGTAATTCGGCAAAAGTTCGGCAAAAATATTTTCGGGGTAAAATAGTGTTCCCCGTCTAAATTATAGTCTCGAATGTGAAGATATGTTCCGTGTGGCCTTTGAGATTGAAAAACACATATTTTACAGTCCACTGACTCTAGCCAGTGTCCAGCAGCTGCACAATTCTTAACTGCCTCTAATTTTAGCAGACCACGGGCGCCGTGCAAAGGCCAAAAGCCTAAGTTTTTTTATTCCAGTGCATTGGGGACGGGGTTGACAGCCGCCCACCACTGGTGACGGAATTCACTCGAAAATCGTATAATAGAAATTGAATTCAGCTATCCCCAGGCAACCCAACCAGACAGCAACCTGCTGGAACGAACTAGGCTGAAATATAAGATGTGGAAATGACGCAGAGATTTCATCTGACCACAAAACTTAAGCGAAATCTTTAAGGAGCGACGACATAAGCTAATAGTCTTGGTGACCTGCCTACAAAAACGTAACTTAGCGTCGAATATAGTACCCAAATCTTTAGTTTGAGTTGCTGTGCGGATGGGTTTGGAGTCAATTAAGTAGAAGTTCAGCAACATTCAAACGAATTGGTTATTAGAAAACTATTATTCTTTCATTGATAAAACAAGACATTACCATGCAAAAACGGAAGTGCCGGTACTTTCATTTTAAGGCATCATTGCTCGGTCCACTGATAAATTTCCTAACGTTGGGATTATTTGGGAAATATACATTCACTTCTGTGTTTCTGAAACTCGAAAATGTGCAGTTACAACCCATATTTATTTAAGAAATAATAAATTTAAATCCGAAAGACCAACTACTCCCATAATTATACATTTAATATTGCAAAACTCATGAACTTAAACATATTTACTTTTATTGTTTAGTAATAAACAATTTGTATGTTGTGTTTAAATCATGGTGGGAAATACATTTTTTTATTTTAAAATCTATATTTTAACACAAATATTCACCTTTTTATTAAGATTTGGACTAACATTATTTATATTTACACCAATGTTGTAAAACGAGGCATTTTAAATTTCGCGCCAAAGTGTAGAATTTCCCGCCATCTACGTGTTGCTGTTGGAAGTAAAACATCCAGTGGTTACCGCGCATGTCAATGGGCGGGGCTTTACCTTTCCCCACTCGGTCTATATCCCACTCTACTATTGACGAAATTCGAATATCACATGCTGCGTAAAACCCAATGAGATAGAATATATGTATTAAACCTAGAGTCACAACGTGAGATCTCGAGATCGACGTTTCGCGATACACTTTTTGTCGAGCATGAATCTTTATCAAATACGGGTGGCGCCACCTATTAATCGCTTGAACTTTTTATTACCGCCTGCTGCTATAATCTGTGTCAAAAGCTGTCAAGATAGTTTTTTAAACGTGTTAAATAAAATACGCGAGTTACTAATAAAAACTCTAGTCCTTTTTAATCTAATAAATAGATAGACGTGCTTGATTAAAACAATGTGTTTCGCGGTAAGCCGATTTGAATTTTCACTCTAGATTTAATACATATATTCCTATCTCATTGGTAAAACATCAAATCTGGAAAAACAAATTAATGTCGAATCCATTAATTTTACAATGATTTGAATCGAACCCATTAATTTTACAATAATTCGAATTGAACCCATTACATTTACAATAATTCGAATTCAACCCATTACATTCCTGTATTTACAATAATTCGAATTGAACCCATTACATTTACAATAATTCGAATTGAACCCATTACATTTACAATAATTCGAATTGAACCCATTACATTTACAATAGTTCGAATGAACCCCATTGCTTTTACAATAATTCGAATGAAACCCATTAATGTTACAATAATTCGAATGAAACCCAATTACATAAGGTGGATTAGATATTTATCTCATTTTTGTAGCGTTGGTTCCTGGTGGGTTGCTTCTCCCTGAACGTGAGAGTAAGGCAGTGTAAACATTTCTACAGGGGCAATAGGGATTAACGTGAAACTCAAAAACCCTGAATGTTGGCTTTCCCCGAAATCATTTAATCCTTTAAATTTATTTTCTAATGTTTTATTTTCATTTCAAGACTTAACTTTAAAACCGAATGGAGAAATCGGCTGAAAATGGATTTTCAATGTTTCCATTTCAAGAACATTTCAACAAACTATTATGCCTACTTAAAAAGCTTTTAAGTATTGCGATAAACCTATTTTAAGTTATTTGAAAAATAGCCTCGAAAGGAGTGTATCAAAATATTGTGTGGCAAAATTGTAACCAATTAATTGTAATTTAATTCAGAGTAATGTCGGTCATTGAACAGGGTTGCCACGGGTCAAGGAACACCTGGAAAAGTCAGGGAATTTAAAAATGGACTGAAAACGTCAGGGAAAAGTCAGGGAATTTTAAAAATTACAGCATAGTCAGGGAAAAGTCGGGGAATTTGATTTTAGTGGGTAAAATTTCTGGGGATGAGTCTTTATTGGAGAGTAATGAAAGTTTCTCCTCATCATCTCGTATCTTAAGACAGAGTGAACTCTGGAGCAATCCTACACTCTCAAAGGCAGGCCCAATTTTCGTAGCAGACGAAATTTTTCCCCCACTGAAATAGCTCTATAGGACAAAATGTTGATCATCGTGCACCCAACATGGTACTTTCGCATAAACTCTGGTTTCAAATGTCGGGTGTAGAGAGAGTCTGTGTTGTTGTTGAGTACCTTGTTGTCTTAAGAGGGAATAATGATAGGGTATGTGGTCAACAAAGACAGACGCAAAGGAAGATATGGTTTCGAGCAATAAGGACTTTTGGTAACTGTCGAAGCCCTATATCATACTGCGGCCCCTTATTTTGCGCAGTTTCATTTCGAATTTAAGCTTGAAGATTTCCAGTTTCCTCGTACTCGCAAATTAGCATCTTTGATCCCCACCAACGTCGGTTGGGTTCTCGGTTTTTGGTCACCAATCTCTCTTCCCTTATCGGGCCAGCGGTTGTTGGTGGGTGCGGGTTTTTTTAGGCGCGAGTTTAAAGTTATCCCGCCAAGAATACCACCATTTCAAATCCGCAAACAGAGCGCGGTGGGATTTAGCACCAGCACCACCGTTCAAACGTTTTTGGGGATCGTTAGACTACAGTCTTGATTCGTATACTAGATTTGTCCCCGCGTCCATTTCAAACTGAAAGAGATAAAAGTTGCGTTTTAAAATTCTCGTACTCTCCAGAAACACGTTGCGAACCCGAGATAAGAGAGTTTATACAACAGGGAAGAAGTTGGAATCTAGGTTTTTTTTCCGCGCTCAAATCTTTCTCTCAGTTCAAGAAGATCGTTGGAGTTTGTTGCTTTAGTTAAAAAGCCGTTATACGTAGAAAGACTGACTTTGAGGAGTGACGCTGATAAACAAGCTCTGTAGAAACATTTTATTCCTTTCGATTGCCCATGCACTTCGGAGGCTCATAACTCTGCGTCTATAAGAGACACGGGGATGTCCTTTGAGTATGTTGTAGTCCTGTTTCTCTCCTTTCGAATGATACCAAATACTTGGTGTTACAATAATCAGGGCCAGAGTAATTAAGCGAAATGTTCATAAACTATATCACCGTAGAGTTAAAGGGAGGGTGAAGTGGAAAACCAAGTGATTTATTTATCGGTTCTTCTAAATATTATAAGACCTGTCTGCGTAGTGAAACATCCAGGGAATATCTCCGAATGATTTTAAAATTAAATGTAAGAAGTGATATCTAGTTTATTAGGCAGAAGGTATAAATTCGATACACTTCCCGCTTTACCTCTAGTCCAAACGTAGGTCCGGAGTTAATCCCCGCCTCTAACTTACAACCAGTATCTCATTGGTTGTTGAAAGCTCACGTCAGCGCGACGCGAATGACGAAAATTACGTGTTTTCCGACTGAGGAGAGGCGAAATAGCCCGGCCAACTTTTACGTCCCCCACCCTTGTATTTTGAAAGGGAAGACTGGGACTATGGCGCTCGAATACTTGGGCATCTTATACCTTCTCCCTAATAAACTAGATATCCCTTCTTGGCTATAGATTACCAATGCACACTTTAATGTATTGAATTATTGCAAACACTCTATCCCATTTTACCCCCCTAAAAAGTGGCAGCTTAATCCTTAGCCCAGATTTTTACACCCCAGAAAATTCTACTCTCATCTGTGGGGGGGTAATTTTTTTTGGGTTTTTTTTTTCAATATGCAAAATTTTCAAATTAATAGAAGGGTAGTGTAGCGATATAAAAAAAATCCAACCCCTTTTTTCAATAATATCGTGATGGATTGAAAAATGACATTTGGTAATATGTAGCAATTTTAAAACGCCTAATGTTTATCAATTTTGATATCTTTTTTTAAATTTAGAATTCCAAAACTTAATATACCAAATGTTTCATGCAGTTCATTAAATTCAACTTTCGGAATAAGTTCGAGTTTGATGTAACAATCAACTATAATTTCATAGGTTTGTTGAAGTTTTTCACTTTTAAAACCAAAGAATTGCCAAGTCATATTAAATTACGTTAATTTCAATTTACCGATTAAATTATAGATGAAATCAAATTTTCCTACAAAAATATTTACGGTTTTGTGAATAGTTTATACTTAAGTTTCTAAATTCACAATTGTAAACTGTACTTCGAAAGGTTGCCAGTGTCAGAAATATTAATATCTTTGATAAAAAAAGTTACTATATAGTATAAATAGGTAATTTAGAGCAATATTTTCTGTTAAATTACTGGTAATTTACGGATGATAAATTACAAGCTCCCATCCTTAGATATGACCCTTTTATGGCGTCATTAACGCATAGCCTTTTTACTGCATTTATTGATTCTCTATAAATACTTATCGGAAAATTCCAAAAATTTATACAGTGCACATGGGCTCAGCTATTTGAAGAAAACAGTTTTTGGAAGCGGATGGCTTTCTACAATAGGTAAACAACGAAAAATGTTGCATTTAAATGTGAAATGCGGGTTTATTTCTACTCTTTATTTTACAAGTAAATTAAATCCATCGGGGAACAAGGGAAAACCATTCACTAGGAAATGATTAAAATCACATGCCAGTAACAACAACCCGGTTTCGGATCTTGTTAAACAGTAGTAGATGGAGAGCAAGCTAAACTAATCATTATATATGACGAATTTTATCTCGCTACCTGTTGCACCTTGCGCCGCTAACAATGCCATGGTATGGGAAGTGGTATACTTTTGGGTTATTAATGTTACTTATGGTGAAGGTTATAAAATCATTGTTTATGAGATGCGTGGAATGCTGCAGCTAGAGCTTCAACGTCTTTATTACCACCCCAACTCTAGAATATCCCCATCTCTGGTGTGATGAGTAGTCTGTCATGTATAAGGTTTAATCCGGGATCCACCCCGTTAATATCCAATTTGACATGTGTTTTTTCGGGTGTACCTCGTATGAGCAGTTCCCGGTAGAGCAGTTCTCGAAATAGCAGCCGCGATTCCAAAAAGACAGCGGCGTTCTTCAAAACTGCTGTTTTAGAAATAGCGGCCGCTGTTTTAGAAATAGCGGCTGCTATTTTGGGAAATAGCAGTGTTTGTCTTCAGTTTCGAGTATTTCTTAACAATACAGTTATATTCGTTGTTTTCGAAAACTACCTTTTTCTGTGATCATTTAGTCAGTAAAATGACCTACCAACGGATCGTGTTTTTAAAGTACACTTAAATATTACACTATTCTTCAGGCGCTATCAGTTTACAATTCTAATACCAGAATAGAAAATATTTCAAGAAAGCTTATTTTATTTCAGAAGTAGATAATTGTAAAGAGTAATTTTTTGGAAAAGGCATATTATTATTTGGGAAGTGAAATATAACAAACAACAATATTTTGGAAAAGGCGTAAAATTGTTACACCTTTTCCAAAATATTACCAACCTAAGTCTAACCAATCAAAACAAAACCTAAAAAATCCAACCGAACCCAACCCAACCCAACCCAACCTCACCTAACCTAACCTAACCTAACCTAACCAAACCTAACCAAACCAAACCTAACCTAACCTAACCTAACACTATTGGGGGTTCAAATAATCAACTCGAAGCTAACCATATCTGACCTAGTTCTATTTAAGTTCATATAACACAGCGTACACCATAAAAAAGAGCAGTCGTTTTTCGCATTCCTGTTTTTCTGCTCTTTAGAGAACTGCTGTAATGGTACGCCGCGATTACGAGAACCGCTGTATCGGTAACTGTTGTAACGGGTAAACTGCCATTTCGGGAAACCGCTATTTAGGGAACTGCTGATATGAGGACCGCTATTATGGAATCCGCTCATACGGGAACCGCTCATCTGAGGGCTTCCCGTTTTTTCTCATTCTCTCATTATAAATAGTTATTTTTTTCGCGTTTAATCCATTTAATTTATTACATGCGCTATTTGAGTGTATTTTATGATTTATTTCTCGTCTACGTGTTAGTTTACTGTTAACTTATATTGTAATTTAGTAGACGCTTCATTTAATAAGCCAATTAAATTTATTGCATGGGTTATATCATGCATGCATTGAATAATTTATTAGATAGACTTCATAACATTTTTTAAATTATTTGAATTTTTGTTATCATTGATTGTTATTAAAAGGGGTTGTGAGCCTGTGTGGATAGTGTTTGTCATCCTCATAGAGCTAAGTGGAGCCGGGGAGGGGTTTAAAAAAGAAGAAAAAGTCTGTTACCGCCTTTAATGCTTTAAAACCGTTAATGGCATGTTTTTAATCTGTTCACATTAGAATTATGTTGATGATGTCTAGCCTGTACTCAAGATGACATTATTTATTTTATGTTGATGATGTCTAGCCTGTACTCAAGATGACATTATTTATAACCAGCAGGCTAGAGGGCTGCAAACTGAAAAAAGTCATTCCCAAAGCCTGCCAACTCCAATGGTAAAATTTTCACAAACGCCACTGCCACCCTAACGCCATTGTTATATTTTCAACTCCTCCCTAACGCCACACTAAAGTTCATTTCATTTTTGAATCCCTGCCAAAGGGTCTCTAGTGAAGTCATCCTTCGCGCTGCGGAGCGGTTTGGTATTGACGACACTTTGTGTCGTTGGATAAAATCCATGCTCACGTATCGTAGGGTGATGGCGTCTCTTCTTGGGGAATCCTTGGAGATCTCCACCGACCGTGGCTGTCCTCAGGGAGGGGTTCTTTCCCCTCTTCTTTGGTGCCTGGTGGTGGATGAGCTGCTGGGTCGACTCGAGGAGGGGGGGTTGTCACTGTTTTGGCTATGCTGATGACATCGCAGTGATTGTTACAGGGAGGTTCCCTGCAACTATCGCTGCACTGATGAAATCTGTCCTGAGGAAGAAGCTATTATGGGAGCCTGTAGGCTCAACAACCTCGGCTGGTGGAAGCCCAAGCACTGGGACTTCAGTCACACCAAGCTTTTCAGTGAGTACAGCAGTACTGAGCCATCACTTGTGATGGTCTCAGATAAGTCTGTTATATCATACCACTTCGACAAGCCCTTCAGCGTGCACTTTCCCAGTCGCGCTGTTTGGGAGACTACCCCAGTCCTTGGAACTGGGGGGAGTCCGTCTGGTTCACGGACGGCTCTAAGACGGACTCTGGAGTTGGTGCCGGGGTCTACTGCTTGACCAAGAAGTTTGGTTTTTACGAGAGCCTTGGCAACTTTGCCAGGGTTTTCCAAGCGGAAATCATGGCCATTTGTTTATGCGCGGATTTCTGCAACAAGAAAAACTACCGCGGACGGACGATTCAGATTTATTCGGATAGTCAGGCCGCCATCAAGGCGCTAAATCAGTGCCTTGTCGATTCTAGACTGGTGCTCAGCTGTCTGGATTAGCTGGGTTCTTTGGCTGCCCGAAACAAGGTTCAATTGCTGTGGGTGCCAGGACACTGCGGATACCTGGGCAATGAGAGGGCAAGCTTCAAAGGCTGGCGTGCATCGGTATCACGGGATCTATGAGGACAGCACCCACAGCTTCTCTAGAAATCCTTCTCAGTATGCTTCTCCTTCACCTCTTTATTGAGGAAGAAGCTATTATGGGAGCCTGTAGGCTCAACAACCTCGGCTGGTGGAAGCCCAAGCACTGGGACTTCAGTCACACCAAGCTTTACAGTGAGTACAGCAGTTGTTAGGGGGGCTGAGGCGAAGTTCTTCGGACCTGAGCCTGCGGTTCCCATCCCCCATGGCATAATTCGCCAAAGGATTCACTACCGGATGTCTGCACTTCAACTGCAGCTCTGGCTTGACATGGATGGACAGAGACAAGCCAAGGAATTTATCCTGGGTCCCTCCATTACTAGGGCAAAGGAACTGCTTGCCCTTACCAAAAGTAAAATTAGGCTGGTTACCAGTCTCCTCACTGGACACTGCCGGCTGAATAGACACCTGCACTTATTAGGCATCGTCGATGACCCACTCTGTAGGTTCTGCCGGGAGGTAGAGGAAACCTCATCCCATATCCTCTGTAGCTGCGACTACCTCGCGGCCATGAGGTTTGAGCATTTTGACATGCATACTATGGAACCTAACCAGTTCTCTACTGTCTCGGCCGATCGGATTCTCCAATTCATCGAGGCGACAGGACTCTTCGCAGTCTAACCAGCTCGGGGCGCACAATATACCTTTGGTATCGGTGCTCGACGCGGCGACGCGTCACCCCCTTCAACAATACAATACAATACAACAATACAAGCCGGCCATTAACTCTAACTCCGGTACCGATCTTTTGTTTACTTACTTTAGAGATCAACATCTGACTTTTAATTTTACCGCTTTTCGCAAGGATTCTGACATATAATACCGCTCCATACGCGCTTTCACTGGCATCACAATAACAGTGCAGAGAATATCCCCGTTTTCGAAGGGACCGATAACAAAACGTGGAACCTCTATTTTTTTGCAAATCATTCAATTCGCTACACCAGTTTTGCCAGATTGCCAGCAGCTCGCTATTTAAGTCGTCATCCCTTCCTTTCCAGTTGACCAAATTAATTGGTACAAGATTTTTACGCATATAGTATAATAGTATACGGCGTTATTAAAGCCAGTGGATCGTACAACCTGCTGGATAATTTCAAGACGCCGCGTTTTGTATTTTGAATTTCGGGAATATCGCTAATTACTTGACCGACGTCATACATAAAAATGCCATTTCTGGGAATCCATTTCATCCCAAGTATTATTAAACTCTTACGTTCGCTGGAGATAATCATTTTTTCTTTTTGGTTGCTAGTGTCCCAATTTTCACTTTTAAATTTCTCATTGAGGACTTCAGAGTTACTCTTCCATTTTCTGAGGTTCATGTTCGCTTTGCTAATAATAATTTTTGCCTCGGACGCTAGTTTCATGGCGGACGCCTCATCTTTAGCTCCCGACGTGAAATCCTCGACGTATAAGTCTTCGTTCAATTTTTTAGACGTCTCTGGGTAGCTCTCTTTATAATTTTTGAGGTGATGTCGAATTGTCGCCGATAGTTGAAATGGGCTGAAGGTTACTCCGAAACATACTCTCGACCAGAGGTATTTTATCAAATTTTTGTCAGAGTCGTATTCCGGAGGATTCTCATGCCACAAAAACCTTACTGCGTCTCTGTCATCTTGCGCCAAAGAGATTTACAGGAAGGCCTGCTCAATGTCGGCGACGATTGCGACCCTTTTGAATCGGAATTTTACCAGGACTTCGAATAAATCTGGATTCAAGTTAGGTCCTGGCAGCAAGCAGTCATTCAACGATTTCTGCCCACTTTCGCTAGACGATGCGGCTACTACCATTGTTACTTTGATGGAAGATTTCTCTTCATTCACAACAGGCTGATGGGGAGCGTAGAAGATTGTTTTACTATCATCGTTTATTCCACCTATCGCTACCTTTTCAATCATTTGCTTCCATTCATAATCTTTTAGTACATCTCTGTATCAAGCAAACAGTTCGGGATCTTTGATAAAACGCTTTGATGGTCCTAATCTTTTTCTTGCCATGTGGTAATTTGAATTTAGTTCTGGTTTTTCTTCGACCTGGTATCTTTCATCGACAAATTGAATGCCATCTTCAAATTTCTTCTTCGCTAACTCTTCAAGAGGATACTCATTTTCTTTTCCTAGTTCTTTAATACCTAGGTTCCCTAATTCCCAAAATGCCTTAACACGAGCATCTAAGGACTCCTCTGAATCTACCAAGGAAACTTTCATAACCTGAACTGAATCTCTAGGGCTAACCTTTTCCTCATTAATTATTGTCATATTTGTGATGGTACTTGACGGCCCTTGGACTACCCATCCAAAATCACTATTCGTTGCAACCACAGATTCAGTGAACTTTATTATCCAATAATAATCTGAGCCTATCATGATTGTAATTTTGTCATCTTCTAAGTCCTCGCTATCATCATTCGCTAATTTTAGGTTTTTCTCATTTAATTTCTCTCGAATCGCTGAATTTGGAATTTTTATTTTTGCTACGCTAATAACGGGTGTGGTGATGGCCTCTACACAAATACTGTTCCCATTGTGTAAGCTTGTCAGTTCAAGTTTCACCCTTTCCGATTTTAAAACGGTTGGGTCGCTGCTGCCAAATGTGTTAACTATTAAGTTTTACTTACCCGTTTCTTCTAACTCTAGTTTTTGGGACAGATCTTGTCTAACAAAGGTAGCCTAACTCCCACCATCCAATGAAACTCTTGCCGGTACCCACCCATTTTTCGCTTTAACTCTAACTCTAGCTTTTTGCAGGAGAATGCCCTTGTTCTCCCTCCGTTTTCCCGCCACCATGTTAACTTGTTCCTCTTGGTTCTCAACGGAAGGTCGCGTTTCGTTAGCGTTTTCAGGGTTAATACTGGGCCTTTATCGCTTTCCTTCTCGCATATTGACGAGTGGTGCCTCCCTTTACACCCACTGCAAACTATTCTTGACCAACAATCTCTTGACGTATGATTTCCTTTCAGGCAACGAAAGCAGCGACGTTTTTTTCTAAGAATTTCTTTTTTCTCCTCTAAGCTAAATTTCAAACAATCTACCGTTTTATGGCCCTCCTTTTCGCAGTAAAGACAAGATGGCCGTCTTTCTTCTACCGCTGTTGTTAACGCTGAAGCCGAAAAAGGCTTGTTTCTGCAGTCCTTTGAACGCTCGAAACTTTCACCTCGATACCCTTCTCGTTCTTTTTCGCGCTCTTTCTGTTTGCATGTTGAGTCTTCAAATTGCAATTTCGACAACGCGGCGCACCTTTCACGGCTGCGAAGCTCTCCCCCTATGAAATCAAAGACATATCGGACATCATAATTCTTGCTTGATTTATTTTGCTTTGAATACGCTAATCGGATTTCATTCGGTACAAGCCTAAGTAGCAGTGGGCATAAGAAATTCTGGAAGGTATTATGGTTGACGCCTATATTCTCTAAACATCTGACTTCCACTTCGCATGACGAATATAATTTTCTTAATCCAACCAGGTCTTGGGGTGATTTCACCTCTCTTAACATGAACAGTTTGTCAATATGCGAATTAATTAGAACGTCTTCCTCCCCATAATTCTCTTGTAGCATTTTTATGGCGGAGTCATAATTTGACTGAGTTGGGGTGAACCCAGATATGTCTATCGCTGCGCTTCCTCCAAGGTAACTCTTAAGGTAATTATTTTTATTTAACTTAGATAAATTTTCCCTTTTGTGAATTGCTGATTCAAACTGTTTCCAAAATTGGAGCCATTTTGCGCTCTCTCCATCGAATCTTTCAATTTGAAGTTGGGGTAGGGTCACTTGAATTTCGCTCTGGTTCTGGTTGCCACTTGATCTGCTTGATACGGAAGCTTGACTATGCTGATTTTGACTCGCTATTACATTTTTAATTCCGCTCTCCAACGACATTGTTAGGATGATTATTCTCTCTTCAAAATCCTCTACGCTTTGTAACTCATCCTGCAGATCCGCTATTGGTGTTAAAGGTTCGATTTCGTCATTCATTCTTTTAAGGCTCCCATGTTTTTGCTTGACAATCGCTAAAGTGGTCTCGAATTCTGATAGATTCGCTGGGTTTTTGTTGAGTAGTCGCCCCGTAGCAATTTCTAGTTTCTCCAACGCTACTCTTAGAAGATTTCTCTTCAGTGTTGCTCGGGCAAGTTTTTCCGCGTCGCTGGCCTTGTTTTCTCTTAACTTCGCTAACTTTTAACTTCTTAATTCGCTATTATTGTTGTTCAAGTTCCGCTAAACTATCTAAAGGTCCCGGTTTCGGCACCATGAAATAAACTCTCACAATTAAATGTGTGGGAGACGCAAATTATGACCTTATGATTTTATTTCGTGAACAACAGAAAAATACATTTTAACAAATTTATGCTACGTCTTTACATCGCGGACACATCTTGGCTACTAGTTTATTTTGTCTCTCCTTTTTTTCTTCTTCCCCCTTTTAGGGAAGCTCCGATAGGGTGGTCGTGAGTTCCCGACCTTCGGACGCGTAAAGCCCCCGCGACACTACTCCTTTTTCCAAGTAAAACTCGCTCCCTAGTTCAAAAAAGACTTAAATCTAACAATTGATTTCAAAATTATTGTACATCCAACTTTTTATTCAACTCCTATGTATTTTTCCCAATAACCTTACAGGAAATGTTGCGTCGAGATGTTCTCGAACCATACGACTGAAGTGTGGTGGTGCCCCGTCGTACTTAAAACACATGTCACGTAGCAATGCTAATGGTATTTCCTCAAGTTTTTGCGGTAAAGTCTCTCTTAAAAACTCGAGATATGCCTCGCCATTTAGTCTGGGTGGTAGAAAATGAGGCCCTAATAAATGTGAGCCGACAATTCCGCACCACACATTTAAACTAAATTGAACTTGGTGACTCCTAACAGTTGTTACATGTGGGTTTATCTGACGCCATTCATATCGTTAGCAATGCTACGTGACATGTGGTTTATGCACGACGGGGCGCCACCACACTTCAGCCGTATGGTTCGAGAATATCTCGACGCTACATTTCCTTTGAAGTGGATTGAACAAGGAGGACCAGCTGCGTGGCCGGCGAGATCTCCCGATTTGAATCCGTGTGATTTCTACCTTTGGGGTCATCTCAAGGACTTTGTGGGCAAGAGTGAAGTCCGTGATGTGGACGACTTGCGACAACGAATACTTGAAGGGTGTGAAACAATCCGAAACACACCAGGCAATTTTCAACATGTCCAAGAATCGTTCGTTAGACGGGCACATGTTTGCATTAATGGGCATTTTGAACAATACCTCTAAAACTGCTGCTAACTTTGTACATGTACGAAAAAATGATACATTAACTGGAAACTCTTCTTTGTTTGTCACTTTGAACCAACTTTTATTGACCAGTCCTTGCACACTTCTACCTTTAATAATACGCTTCTGCTTGAAAATGGCTCAATAGAATTCTAAGATGGGAGGGTATTGGATATGTCTAAACAAGATGAGCAAGCTGATATGTCTTACTCTACATTTGTGACATTTTGCACGTTTTGGGGGTCAATGTATGGGGGCCCGTACCCCCGAAAGCAAAGTAGACCCCATGTTCTTTGGCACTTTTCACTCAGTTTGACCCAAAGAACACACCCTTTAATTATCACATGCTTACCAGAAACAACCTGTATTTATGATTATAGAGGCTATAGGTCCTCCTCAAATATTTTTGCCATGTAAGGCGGATTCTACAGACATTCTCTTGAATATGATTTTGACCAAGAGGGACGCAAATCCATCCACAATCTAGATCGATTAAAGATAAAGGTTCCGGGTGACTCGCCTACCCTTTCACTATTGGGGGGTGGCGTGTAGATAAATATTAAATTATAAAGGCTTAGTGTAGGGAGATCGTAGGGAAAGTACATGAATGCAATTGAGAGTTACCATGTTCATTTAATCATTAGGTACAAACGCACCTCAAATTAGTATTATCAATATCAAATAAACAAATTAAATTCCGGGTCATGACTCCGATAAACGAAATTAAATAACAAACAACTAATTGAAAACGAAATTAAATAACAAACAAATAATTGAAACAAGTGGTCGTAAAAAGAAAATTAATATCAAGGCCAAGGCCTTGTTTGGTAATTAATAGGTATGAAACCAAATGTACGTTACGTGGTGTCGGATCGGTAGAGTCCGTCATTTAAACACGGGCGCCAGCATGAAGAACCCTTGCATGTTTTCGCGTTTTCACACACCTCGATGCGCGGCTTCGTTAGCCGATAAATATATAAATGTAGAATCGGGGTTATGGGCTAATTAGCCTCTTTTACATTCGGTCTTATAATGTTAACCCGGTAATGTGCCCGATACTGCACTCGGTAGAGTGTCCCAAGGTACTATATGGGAACATAGTCCCATTCAGCGTCTCCGGCTGGTTACCGACAAAAACTATATCGTTACTTGTCAGAGTCAGGGTTACGAATCGAATGTCTCTCTTTCTGAGTGTCCCCGCTTATAGATTTTTGCGGGTCATGGAGAAAGGGGTAGCGACTTGGCGCCAAAGTTCTTCACCTATCTTTCTTCTTTTCTTCGTTTCACTCCAAAAATAAATACTCTCGCGCCAATCCGGCGTCCCGGAGGTCAAAGTGCGCGCACACACCAATATAAGTAAAGCACCCCCGCGCCAATCGGGCGTTCAAGAATTCAAAGCGCGCACACACACAAATATAAGAATTTTACAATATAACAGATCAAAACGGTAGATAACAATAAGTAGAACGGGTGGTGACTCTCAGTTTTCTACAGTATTAAATAAAATGCAAAAAGGGACGAAAGGGGGAACCGCCAAGCCCGAGAGGTTAGCTTGACATATATTCGGACGCTCCATAGCGCTAATGGGTTAGAACATCCTCTGAACTCCGACATAGTGTCGCCTGGCCAAGCCACACCGGCCGGTAGAAGAAAAGAAAGGCTATCCCCTTTTCTCTCGACGACCAGCATCGAGATCTAGAGATATACCTTTGCTTTGTGGTTAAAAACGGGTAAAATGATGAATTTAAACTAAAGTTGGGAAATATTTCGTTTCAGATTACTATAGCTTTAAATATGGAAATATTTTCGTTACAACTCCTACTATAGCTTTAAATATGGAAATATTTTCGTCACAACTCCCCCCAGACTGGCTTCGAACGTCCTCGATCGAACTAAACAAAAAAATACGAGAAACAAAAAAGGATGGCCCTTCTGGAAAACAAAATGACACAGCAAAAAAAGAAAAAAACAAATTACACTCTATACAAAACGGATAATGGGTAGCTACGACGATTAGAAATCTCCATATTCACCAGTGCACTGATGGGTAAAAAAAATCAAAACTATGCGCATAGAAAAAAAACACTAGATAGTTCTCTTGACTTTTCCAGTTATGGGATCCCTGGGTCTTAAGGTTCGACCTCTATTAAAATTTGGGACCAATTCGTCCGGCTCACTGTCATGCAGTTCAGCGGAGGACGTACAAAAATCGGAATCTCGAAGGTTTAAATCTTTCCGCTCAACATATGGTTTTAATTGAGAAATGTGGTAGGTGCCGAAAAGCACCTTTCTCGTGTTCACATTTTCCAACCTATAAGTTCTCGAGCTAAGCTTTGACGCTATTTTGAAAGGGCCTTCATATTTTTCCGTTAACTTAGCTGCGGAATTATCGACAGCCTTGGAGAGATGATGCGTGCGTTTCAGAACTAGATCACCCTCTTCCATTTTGAAATCCCTATGGCGTTTGTCGTAATTGGCTTTTTGCCTAATTTGAGCCTTTTTGATATTATCGTAGGCCGTCTCCAAAGCTTTTTGCACTTTTGGTAGGACGCGTAAACCATAAGTATTTCCTCCTTGAAATTTATTACAGAAATGGAATGCTACTCAAAATACCCTAGTGTTTGACAGATACTCGTTCGTTTCCATCGTCACCTTCCTCGACAGGTTCCTCCACATCCTCATCAGTTTGTGTATTATCAACATTAGCTTCATTAACTATTCTGTGCCAACACATAAAAATTATTATTTAAGTTAGCAAAAATTGTAATTTTTGACAGCTTATACCGAGGGGTCGGACACTAGCGAAAATCCCATGCACTTTTGTCGAAATCCCAAAATCTCTAAATATATTCAATGGGAAATTAACATGGAAATCTTAATTAAAATCCCAAAATCCTTCTCAAAATGCAAAAATACCATACCCAAAAGCGCCATATGTCCGACCCCTCGACTTAAACTATAATTAACTTACCTATATATAATGCAAGCATAAAAATTGAATAACTCCCGGATGTCAATTTGATCGTCATCATTTTCCGAAAAATCAAAAACGAATTCACTCCGAAAATGGTTTGATTTTTGCAAGAATGAGAAAATTTCGTGATGTATGGCAAGTTTTGAAAATTCTTGTATATAGAACTGGAAGCGTGGTGACTCAATAATTTGCTCATGTAAACGAGCGCGAGAATGGCTTACATGAAGTTCACTTAGTACTTCTTTCTTAATTCTGTTCAATAGGTTCGCCATGTTTCGTTACGATTCCCAAACATTAGTACTTGCTCGTACGAGCTCCAACGAAAGTAAACAACCGGGCCCTCCCCAATACCACACCCGTAAAAAACCAGTTTTACGCACATTTTTCTCACTACGCGACGCTAGTGTTTTTATTTTCACCTCTCTGCCTCGCTGTTCGGGAGGAACGGTACCGTTTCTCGCCTGTAAAAATACTTCATAGATGATGGCCGGCGCGAGGTAGGGAGAAGTGAACTTCGTGTAAAGTCATGAGCTACTGATGGTAGCAGTGTGATATCGCTGAAGAAGAAGTATAGGCAAGGTGAAGGCATCTTTTCCTCTCGTGCAAGGCCTCAGCCGATATCTCCTGGTAACGCTGGTATGGTCCAAAATTGAGTTTATTAAAAAAAACAAAAGTTGTGTCTTTTACTGTTACACGATTTGTTGTTTTAAACTGTTTTTTAAACGAGTAGAAAAAAACAGTAAAAAACACCAAAAAAATAGTTTTAAACATGTTTAAAATCACTCTGGCAGATCTAGTAGTCTATATCTAATAGTCTATCGCGGCTCTCCTTTAAGCCACTACTCCCGCTAGCGCTAGGCGCTTATTTTCACAGCCTGCTTGATTAAAAAAATGATCTTGGTTTGGACAGAAAAAACAAACGATGATCAATTGACTGAAGATCCGATATTGCAATTTTTCTATATTTATATTAATTTATTCCTTAATCACTATTTAATTCAATCAACGTATTTAATTGTTAATCGATTTATTCCCTCCAAATTAATTGAAAAATAACATATTTGAGCTTTTTCATGAACAAATTAGATTTTCCGAAATTATTTTGAAGGGAGTGCGTGTTAAGCGATCAATATCGAATATGTGAAATATTCTACTGACTGTTTAAAAAGAGCAAGAGCTCATTAAATTTAAAATGTCAAGGTGTAAAAAATTGTCCGTGTGGAATTTGAACCAGGGTACACTTGAATCCAAAGCGAGTATCATACACCTTGACCAACGGACCACAAAAACCTATTGAGAAGAAAAACACAAAAAAACGAAAACCAAAAACTCCTAAGTTTATAAGATGAAGCTGTAAGACGGGACCTCTGAGGGACTTGAACGCGGTACCACTCTCATCCAGTGCGAGTATCATACCCCTTGACTATCGGAACACGAACATGTACTGCGAAGTCTTGCTACACAAGAGAGGGGAGTCCCAAACCAAGCTTTTGGTTACTTCCTAGGCTAATTTGATGAACTTCTGCAAATAGTGGGGGTAAGCTAGTTAGTAAAAACTAAAAACTCATCAAAAAAATGCCGGGGGGGCCCTATTCCCCCCCCCCCGTTTTCTGACTTCCGTTGTATAGGCAGGACTAGGAGATGACGCCAACTCATCTCAGTCACCGGGGCTCGAGCCCGGGCCCGTGGTGTGTGCAACGACGACTTAACAAACCACTGGCGGAACTAGCGTGATAAATTCAACTTAAATATAACAAAGCGAAATGCACCATTTAAAAGAGTCACGATTTTAAACAAGTACCTTCTTCCTCGCCGGGATCCGAACCGGGGATTGCTGAGTTGCTTACTGGCACGCTACTTACTGCGCTACGTCTCCTGACGTGTAGCCTCTGTTATAAACTGAACTTCAATGTATCATTCGAACGAGGCCAGTTTTTAATATAACAATCAGTTCGACCGGTGGGAATCGAACCACGGTCATCGGAACGCTTCTTGACGACGCAACCCACTGAGCCACAACACTGCTTGTGCCATTAGCTTTGTAAACTGAACTTCAATATAACAAATCAAAATGTACCATTTAAAAGAGCCACGATTTGAAACAAGTACCTTCTTGCTCGCCGGGATTCGAACCGGGGTACACGGTGTGGCTTACTACCACGCCACCTCTTTCGTTGCGTAGCTTCCGTTATAAATTGAACTTCAATGCATCATCAAAAGAGGTCAGGTTTTTACATAATTATAAATAAACCGTCGGGGTCCGCGGTATGGTGAGCAGAGACGCTACCTAACGCGTCGCCTCGTAAGTGATCTCAAACGCGTTATAAATTGAACTTAATAATAATGCCAAATGAACCGTTTAAACTTTATTTAACGATAAGCTAGCTATTTTTCCTAATATTGAACCATCATTACCAAAGCCATTATTCCAGCTTTTCACCTGTATTAACTGAGAGTTTATCCCCGACTTTAAATTAAGGGCCATTTTCAATCAACGTTTTACAAGCCTCTTTGCCTTTGACCTTTTCTTTCGAACTTTTGACGCGTTTTCGAACACAAATGAAAATCGAAATCGAAAAGCCGCAACTCGGATCGTTTTCAAACAAGCATCAAATGAATAAAATTGACTGAAGAGGGCGTAACTCAATTACTTCCATTTTTGAGCAGTTAAAACATGAAGAAAGTGAGAAACAAATATCTTAACTCTTTTAGATATACGCTTCTTGAACTGAACTTGAAGCTTGTTTGAAAACCATCTATAATTTGTGTTTCCGCTTTTGACTGAACATTACATTTGACGCAAAGACTCATTTTCTTATCAAAAAAGTCTTGATTGAAAACGGGCCTTTAGAAATGAACATTTTAACTTCATGGCGTCGTAACGCTGTCGAGTTTCGATTTCTCAACTGTGCGTGCAAAATAAAGTGAGCTCTAAAATGACTTTAATAACACTCCGTGATTGCTTCTCGTATATGCCATCATTTCAAAAAGTAATTATTCCAACTTGGCGTCGAGGGGCCAGCCACTCAGAGTAATCAGTGAACAAGTCTGCACCTTCGTTATTTTTTACAAAAATGATTACGCCTAATCTTTAAAGCCTACTCTTGGCAGCGCTAGAGTTATAACACGCTATGCTTTAATAGGTGGAGCGGTAATCTGAGAGTGATGAGCTCCTTGTTTTGCGCTGTAAATCCAAGTCTGTTTTCGTGATTAGAAATGAACGTTTTAACTAACTGGTGTCGAAACACTATTAAGGCTCTGTTTTGGACGGGCTAATGATGACAGTAAAATGAGCGTGCGAAATTAATTGGACTCTTCGGTCGATTCCGGCGGTAATACTCGTTTTGACTTCTCCTGGTGAGGACACACTGTAGATTCGATCATTTTGTGTCTCTAAATCGTAGGATAAATTTGCTGTTGGACAAGAGGCTTCTATTTGCTTAAAATATGGAAGAAGAGGTCTATAACGTAAGCGTAGCCAGTTTGTCTTATAAAGTAAGTTATCAAAATCTGCAAACGTTTGAGTCGAGAATATTATACTAATAGTGTTCGTTGTGACGTTAACTTGACGCTGTAAGATTGTCGAAATAGTGCATCGGATATTTTTGAGTTTGAAGAAATTGCGCATTGAGATTCCGCGTTCCAGACTGTAGTTGTGAACTTTATGATAGCTTATTAGATTTAATCCTCTTATTTGAATGATACCATAATTTGCAAATAAAGATTTAGTTCTAAAATAAATTTTAATTTCCTAGCCGCTTTGGGATTTACCTAAATACTCAGTTTACAGAATGATTTATTACGTATTTGAAAATAGTAAACATCTCCGGTAAAGTATGCCAGGTAACCGTTAACCAAGAGCAAATGGAAGTGGAGTACAATTCTCAGCTGTTAATAATTGCCTCGAATACGCGTCTAAGCAAAAACAAATTTAATCTTGTCCGTACACTCTAAGAAATTACCGTAAAATTTGCGGAAGCAAAACGATACCGAAAAACGCTGTAGCTGATTTAGCTTTGGGAGAGCTTAAAAGTTTCGGTTTTTACGGTTCCGACGGACTGAAACATCGGTTCCATAAGCGCGGTTGGCTCGGTTATGTGTTGGTAGATGAAAAAATTAGATCGGTACACAAAATGGGTAAAATTTAACAAAAGGCCAATTGATTTATTTCTTTTAATTGTTTATTTGTTTTTAAGGGGGCCTAGCGCGCGCTAATTTTCTTACCAACTTAAGACTCTAAATATTTATTTTTATTTTTTGGTAGCTACTTTTTTTCTTAGACCCATAATTCCTTTCTACAAAGGGCTTTGATCTTATTGGCTCAAAAATCGAAAACACCTCTTTGGGCAAAAATACCCCCGCTTGCACTGACGTAGGGGTTTTTCCTACCTACGTTTTTTACTATTTATCAAAACAAATTTAAATTAAAAAACATGTTTACAAAAAATATCGAAAACAACGTGAAAGGAAAGGTACGAGAAAATTAAACCGTGACAAATTTTTAAAATATTAACAATGAACATTGCTTAACAAACTTAATGATTACAATTTTAAATATTGATTTTAAATTAACTACAGAAAATTTTACAACAAAATATTAATAAATTACACACTTAAATTTTAAACTAAATTATTCAATTATGATTATAAATTAATCGTCCTAAATTCTAGGTCGCCCCTAAAATATCTCATTATTTTACAAACGCTACTAACAGGAATTAAATTCACCGCTTTAACGTATTTAAGTCTATGATTAAATGATATTAATTATTATCGAATAATTGATATTAAATTAACGGTTTGTTGCTTATGAAATTAACGGTTTGTTGCTTATGAAATTAACGGTTTGTTGCTTATGAAATTAACGGTTTGTTGCTTATGAATTTAACGGTTTGTTGCTTATGAAATTTACGGTTACGTCTTCTCAAAAATAAACAGTTGTCACGCACTCATTATTTATAATGGCTTTGATGCTGTTATTTATTATAGTTGTCGTTGACCCTTCAATCGGTTGTTGTAATCGGTTTTAGCTACGTTTGTGAAAGACATTTCAGATTATGATGTGTGAGTGTGTATGTTTGTGGATTGTGTGTGGTGGCTGGATAGACGAAAAGACCGTTTTAGCTAGGCGTGGTAAGAACTTAGAGTACCCCAACTGTTGGGTAATCTTATCGAAAGAGAAATGGCGAATAATGTATTACATTAGCTCATACGAAACTAACACGCCCTCCCCACCCCAACCACACGTAGCTAGTACGGAAATTGTATTTGCGTGACTTGTCTTCATAACGGTTCCTATTTTACCCTCAGTTCTAAAAATATTTCTACGTTATCTCTATGGGAAAATTTTGTGTTTCTCACCAAAAAGTCGGATTCATTTTATGGATTCTAAAATCACCCTAAGCAAACTTTATTTTCGATGAAATTTCTATTATATTGAAATTTGGTCAAAGTTCGTTATTTGGTACTCCCGCTTGATTTTGCTCTTGGTGTTGTAAAAGACGCTTTCCTAATTGAGCTTATATTTTAAGGTACATACACGCGAAAAGCATAGAGGACACTTCCTATTTCGTACGTAACAATAAATAAAATATTTTAGCTCTAAGTTTGAAGAAAGTGCCCCACCCTCGGTTTCATTGTGTACTATTCAAGTTGCCATGCAGATCTTATCTGGATTATAGAGGAAAATTTGAAAATTGGCACAACTCCCGCTGCGCAGTCTGTCTTTAACTTCTGGCAAATCTCGCTAGGAGAAAATGTAACCAGAGCGCGCTATTGATGTCAAAATTGCAACAAGTAACGCCTTGACTAAAAACCTTAGGGCTCAAATATTGATCTTACGCGTGAATTGAAAAATTATATTCTCACTTCGCTGATAGATTAAGCTTTAAAAAGAGCTTGAAGGGTTCATGAGAGGAACTGGGTAAACTTAATAGCGATGTCCACCGACTGCACTATAACACTCTAAGCGCACTCTGGGCCAGTTTTCGTCCGTCACTAAAACACGAGTGCAACACTCGCCCAGAGTTGCGTTTTCCACTGGCCCCAAAAACTGCCAGAGAATTGCTCTTTCTTCCTCTGAAAAATTCGACGGAGCGACGGTCCTCGAGTGTTTTTACGTTCTTTGATATTAGTTCGGTTTCTTTCACTTTTAACTAATTATAATGGCTGGTTCTTTCGAGTGTGAATTAAGAATAAGAAACAACAACCACGATGTTCGGGTGCCATATTTGTTCTAAGGTTTATTGTAGCCTGCTTTGACTAGTTCGTTAGCGACCTCTAGCGATGAGTAATACAAAACAATTTGACCCGCAAAGTTTAAATAAGTAAAATATATAACAAGTGTGACGTAGTAGCGAGTTAGGTCGTGTTCCTCTGACGATACGTTCTCCGCGGGCGGGAATAAAGTACAGAAAAAGTCGAATGTGCCTAAGGTTGCCTAAGGTCGGAAATCACTAAATTAACAGTCGGGTGAAACGGCGGTAGAGGAAACTTCCTCCTAAACGTTATTTTTCACCAAGGAGACCAATGGGGAGTAAAATACAATAAATTATAATTAAAAAATGATGAAAATGTTACGAATTTAAGCTTTTTTATCATTCAAATCAACAAATTCTTCAAAAATTAACGATTTTCATTGACGGCGGTAAGAGCACTTAACTCCGCCCACAATTCTGTACTTTAGTCGGCTTAGGCCCCCTTGGCGCTGCCCAAAATTCTGTACTTTAGACAGCTTAGGCCCTTTTATATTTTTAATTATCCCCGGAAAGTTGTTTTAGTTAATTTAATATAAACAAATAGTATTATTAAAAACACCTCTTTAAACTTTAAAGTTTTTTTTTCATCAATATTTTATTAAAATCACCCTTAGGCACGCGCGTACTTCGAGAAATTAGAGACAGAAGGCGCTGAAGCTGCGTAGCGGGGTTTCAAAAAATTCTGTACTTTAGTTTTTTTCCTTAATTAAGTGTGAATTATTTAAAATAACCCTTTATAATAACTAATTATGATGGGAAAAGCCCTATTCAACATCTTGAATAAGTATTCGTCGTCTTTTAAAACATTTCGCACCCTTAGGCACCCTCAATAAGGCCATTTCTACACTGTAAACGCTTTAATTTTAATTGAAAAATTCTCCGAACACCAAACCAATTCCGAACATAATTGTAATTAAACTAATTATTATGAATAAACTTGGATTTCTATACTTAGGTAACCTCAAAACAACGGCCATTTGACAAAATTCTGTACTTTTAAACGCGTAAATTTTAATTATTAAAGTCTCCTAACAGAGTAACACAATACCGATTCCAAACATAATTGTAATTAAAATAATTAATGAGGTACACGTTTATTTCTATTTTTTGGCAACCTCAAAATTACGAAATCCAGGTATGATAAATATTCGACTTTTTATCGGTTTAAAAAATACAGTAAGCTAGTCTCCAAATACCATATCAATCACGATACTAATCTTCATTAAAACTAATCATTAAGTTTAATCCTATTTATTGCGTTACGATAAGGGCTCGACAGATGCCGGGAGTGCATGCACGAAATATATCTTCAACTTAACTCCTCCCACAATTCTGTACTTTAGTCGGCTTAGGCCCCTTTACGTTTCTTAATTATCTCGAGCTAATTCATTTAATTTCTTCAATATAAACGAGTGGTATAAATTAAAAAACACCCCTTTTCATCCCCTTCAAATTTCCACTAAATTTTCTCAACTAATTCTTATTAATACGACCCCAAACTACTCTTAGGCACCCGCTGAGTTTGATATACTTTGTCAACCAATAATGAAACGGATCTTTCCGGCGGGTGATTCGAAAAATTCTGTACTTTAGTCAGTCGAGAAAATTCGAGTTTATTCTCTGAAATCGAGCAAATTAAATAAAACAATCGATTTAGAACGACTAATTATCACGGAAAAAGGCTTATTCAACATCTTTTATAATTATTCCATGCCAATTTAAAATTTTCGCACCCTTAGGCACCCTCAATAAGGCCATTTCTACACTGTAAACGCTTTAATTTTAATTATAAAGGTCTCCTAACACAATGTAGATTACAATTAATGAGATTAACCTTCATTTCTACCCTTTGGTAACATCAAAACAACGAAATCCAAATATTGATACGATATAGGCTCGACAGATGACGGGAGTGCATGCGAGAAAGATATCGTCAACTTAACTCCTCCCACAATTCTGTACTTTAGTCAGCTTGGGCCCCTTTATGTTTCTTAAGTATCTCGGGCTAATTCATTTAATTTCTTCAATATAAACAAGTGGTATAACTTAAAATACCCCCTTTCACCCCCTGTAACTTTCCACTTTATTATCTAAAGTAATCCTAATTAAATCTATCCCAAACCACCCTTAGGCACCCGCTGAGTAGGATGTATTTTGTCAACCAATAATGAAACCGGATATTTCTGGCGGGTGATTCGAAAAATTCTGTACTTTAGTCAGTCGATCAAATTCGTGTTTTTTCGCGGAAATCGAGCAAATTAATCAAAACAATCGATTTAGAACGACTAATTATCAAGGAAATAGGCTTATTCAACATCTTTTATAATTATTTAACGCCAATTTAAAATTTTCGTACCCTTAGGCACCCTAAAAAAGGCCATTATTACAATTTAAACGCTTAAATTTTAATTATCAGTGTCTCCTGACACAATATAGATTTTTTGGCCTATTCTAAGAAATTCAATTTTAATAGAATTTAAATAACTAATCATGATTAAAACGAATTATTAATTTTCTAGAATAATTATCAAACGTTTCCAAACACTATAGTAATCCCGACTCTAATGGTCATTATAGTATTTAATGAAATAGACTTTAATTTCTGTTCTCACCATTGAGTCACTTGTGTTTATTAGGGGGGAATACTTGAAAGGGGTTTACAGAAATAAAAAGTGAAAGTGTTCTATTGGATGTAAACCTAGATGGCGCGAAGCGTCCACTCCCTTTATTAATTTTTTCTGCTCTACCAGACTACCACTCGCCGAAGAGCGGAAAAAAGTATTCCGGTCAGAATCTGTTTGGCGTCTGGGACCTCAGCACGTTGCTTTCGTATAGGTTGTCTTACAGCTTTTGAAAAGCCTTTTTAGCGTGATTCAGCCAAACACGATTCTTAATAGGAGGTCCAAAACGCTTTAATTACAAGCGATAAAACCGTTAGCTGTTTTCAACAGTATTTTCGGTTAATTTTCTAATCGAATCATAAAGATTCGTAGAAAAATTTAGCCAAGTACAAATTTTGTACGTTTTTCTTGGCAAAATTAAATAAGGAGAGCCAAAGTGCCTCTAAACTGAGCCTTTCATTGAAGAGCCAGTTTTCACGGATTTCAATAAAAACATCAAATTGATGTACAAAAATCCTGCCGAGTACAAATTTAGTACTTTTTATCGGCGATAATAAGAGCTACGTTAAAAATTAGTTCTGAAAATTTTGACCAGAAAGAATTCCTTATGGATTTTTCATCGTCAGTAAACGACCTTTTAGAGTCGTTGAACAATGATACTGTCGATTGTGACATCATTTCTTTGCATAAACGCAATGATCAATCTGATAGATTTGCTGATTGTGATGACTGTTCTGAAACAAGCTTAACTGCAAAGAATTCAGTTCGAGGGGTTGAGGAATTAGCTATTGAGTCCGATTGCACTAAAACCAAGTCCATGGGAAGAGAATGTAACCCCTCTGGAAATGAATTACATGACAGTAATTTATTAGACGAAAGGCACATTGTGGCCCAATTCCTTGATGGAGATGAAAATCCAAAAGGTCCAGCAGAATCTGAGGGCGAAATTGGAAATTTCACGCGTGATATTTTGGGAAATTCAAAAACCCTTGCATATAAAACTGGTATTTCAAGAACCCTCAAACCAGAAGAAGCGCGAAATATTTTAATGGATGTAAAGAATGGGGTTGAGATTTTGCCCAAAAAATGAAATTAAAGGGGGCGATATTTTTTTACTTTGTACCGATGACATAATGAAGGAACGAGATCTATATAATGACGGAATGCGATGGAGAAACTCTCACTACCAAAACTTACCAAGACATCATCAAATTGTACTGCGATATTAGACCTGGATTTGAAAAAGCAGGTAGTACGGAGTTTCAAAGGCATGTTTACACTCTTAAAAATCGTTCGGATAGCCCATATCCTGTATTAATTCACTACAAAGGTGATGAAACAGTATGGGTTGAAAGGCCACATGGAAATTCAAAACAAAACAAAAAAGTTCCCTGGTATCCTACTAATCGATCCACGTTAAATAACGTGAAATCTAAAGTGAAAGGTCAAAAGAATGACCCAAAAGAAACTTATAGGGAAATAACCGCCGAGGTGAAAGTTGACCTAAAAAATCTGGAGAAAGAGGTCCACCAACCGAAAGTTAGCGACATTGAACCAATGGCACTGCCGAGGAATACAAAACAGGCAGCGAACTTAAAATATTTGGCACGAAGAGCAAATAAGATTTGTCCTGATTCAGTGTACTCGATAATAGCCTTGAAGGAGACCGAATTTAAGGACATTATTATAGAAATAAACTTGGACAACGACAGTTTAACAATAGTCTTTGGTGAACCGGAAGCGGTGACTTTAGGTAAGCGACTTTTGAGCCAAACTTTAAGAGATGGCACAAATATTGAACAGTGCATAACTTACGATACAACTTTCAATATGGGTAATTTTTTCTTAAGTACAGTCGTAATGCGTAATACGGAACTAGTCAATGGCCCTATTTTCCCTGTCTTATTCATGATACACCAAAATAAATTCGGAGCCATTCAAAAGAGCTTTTTTTCACGTCAAGTGATGGAACTGGATTTTGAAACCTTGGGCAAAAATGTTCCCGTGGTTATCGATAGAGAAAAGGGTATCATCAAAGCTGTTAAACAAAGCTGTTCCGTGGCGTCCAATAATTTATTGTTTTGTCACAACCACATCAAAAACGATGTAAAATATTGGGTGCGTAGAAATGGTGGTACTACTTCAGACCTTAAAGGATATCGGCTTCATTTGGGTGCCCTTTTACAATGTGAAAACGAGGAACAGTTTGAAGAACAGTACGAGAAATATCGTAGCAAATGGTCGCAGCCTTACCATACGCCGATACGTTTTTGAGAGAAGACCAGAAAAATAATGCGATTGCTGCGCAATTCAAACGTTTTCCTGCGTTTCAATCAAAAACTCGAACAAATAATTTAAGCGAATCGTTCCATAGTATTAAAACCAAGTACTAAAGGAAAGGAACTTGATTTTGCTGATGCGGTTTTAAAAATGACTCATTTGCAGCATTTTGCTTTGGACTCGTTCAGCAAAGCATAATAGAATATTCAGGGAGACCACACAGTGAAAGAGAACGTTAAAGATTGCAACTATGAACTGAAATTGAACTTTCGCTCAGAGAAGGAGATAATCAAGAGGTTAAATCTAAATTAAGCTCCTATACCGAAGTCAAACTAGAACATAGAGCTTCTACTGGGTTTTTGGCAGAAATGTGTTTGAAAAATGGACTAGTTGAGTTTTATCAGCATTTTCAAGTTTACAAAGCGGGGGATCCATTTTATGAGAACAGAATAAACGTTGTTAATTCCAATGATATTGAGCGACCTTGTACGTGCAAGTGGGGAAAGAATCAGTGTTTCCATATTTTAGCTGTTCAAATGCTTTGCCAAAGAACAGCTCCGACACTGAGAAATCCGAATTCTAAACTAAGTGATCGGTACAGGGCAACAACCACGGGGAAGCGTGGGAGGAAAGGTTATTATCCTCAATTACTTGATTACAGTATTTTGGATGCTCCAGATTCTATTAATGCAAGCTGTAACGTAACAGATGATTTTTTTCCAGACAAATTAAAAACGCCTAAAGGTTTGTATAACGCTGATATTGGCTTTGAAAAATCTGATACGAATTCGGAAACATCTGACATGCCAAATTTTAATATCGATATGCCATTTTCTGACGCGGAATCCGAAGCTTGCATCTACCCTAGCGTGAAATCGGATGTGCAGGTTTCTGACGTGGAGTCAGAAACATCCGGCGAGGCTGTGGAAAATTCTGATGTGGAATCCGAAACATCCGGCGAGGCTGTGGAAAATTCTAACGTGGAATCCGAAACATCCAAGAAATTATAAATATTAAAATTCTGTTCCATGGTAAAACTTTATAAGAATTGATTTTAAAATAAGTGCTGCTACTTCATGGAGAATAGTTTATTTAAAACTAGAAATTAAAAATTATTTTCGGGAGCTTTCGAACCGTGGTTCTTCCTCAGCCGTACAAACTTAAAATGAATTAATTACATTTCTTTATCAGCAAACAAAAAACAATATTACCCCATTTTTTTAAATTTAAACGCCCCCCATGCGTTTATTTTTACTGTTCCTTCGTCTAAATTTAAGCTGCCCCTATCTCTTATGTACGCTGCTTCTTTAAAGCATCTCTTATAACACCCCACCTCCTGACACAATACCTCTACCGATTCCCAATCTATTTCATGCTTCTTGTTATTTTTAATATGTATTGCCAATCCATTATTTTCTATTTCATTTTTTACACAATTTTTATGTTCTGTTCGTCTTTTTCCTAACCGTCTTTTTGTTTGGCCTACATATTTATCATTACATTTACATTTAATTTCGTAAACTACCCCTGTATTTTTTAGTTTGTCTATTTTAGGTCTATTTTTTACTAATTCTGTTCTAAGGGTGCTGGTTGTTTTACTTACTAATGTTACATTGTATTTTTTTAATTGCCTAATTGTTTTTCCCGTAATACCTTCTAGATAAGGTAGTGATATAACAGTCCGGTTTTTCTTTTGTACTATTATTTTTCACTTCGTGATTATTAAATATGCTATCAACTAATTGTTTGGGATATCCGCTTTTTATGAATTGTCCCTTAAACATAGTCTTGTCCTTTAAAGGTTCATCTGACAAACGTTCAATTCTATCCTTAAAGGATTTAACAATACCAATTTTAATTTTTTTGTTATGTGCCGAATTAAAATTTAAAAATGATTTTGCATGGGTCGGTTTTTTATACATAGAGCATATACATATTTCATTATTATGCTTAATTAAGATATCTAAGAACGATAAACTTCTATTCTCCTCTCCTTCAAATGTGAATTGTATATTTTTTAACGTTTTATTTACTATATCTAATAATTTACTGGTTTCTAAATTTTTACTTTTGATTAAAAAGATGTCATCCATGTATCTCCTCCATAGTTTTATATAATCCTTAATACTAGTTTTTTGTAAGATACTCCCTTCCACGTGTTCCATAACTAAGTTTGCTATAGGTGCCGATAATGGGTTTCCCATTGCCAGCCCTTTTTGTTGTGAATAATAATTGTCCTCGAACAAAAAATATGTACTTGATAAGCATATTTCTGCTAATTTTATGATCGTTCCTATATTTAATGTGGTTCTTTCTTTTAAAGTTGAATCTGCTTTTAGTTTGATTTTTAATACATTTAAGGCTAACGGGATTGGTACACTACCATATAAATTTACTACATCTAGACTGCATATCTCATCATTCATATCTAATTTTTGTTTTTTTATCTGTGTTACAAATTCATCCGAGTTTTTTATTGAATATTCCGTATTTCCTATTAAGGGTGCAACTATTTTAGTTAGTATTTTTGCGCAGGTGTAAGTGGGGCTATTTATCGACGATACTATAGGCCTAATCGGATTATCCTTCTTGTGGATTTTTATCAAACCATAAATATGGGGAACTTTTAAAATTGGAGGGAAATACCTAAAAAACATTAAGTTTTTGGAAAAAGTGTAACATTGTTTCACCATTTCCAAAATATTACTAACCTTAGTCTAACTAAACGAATCAAAACCTAACCTAACCTGACCTAATTATATTTAGTTGAAATAATCAACTTTAATCTAACCAAAATATCAACCTAGTTCTTCTTGAGTTCATATAACCCAGCTGGGCAAGCTTACACCATAATAAACAACTATGGTTTTTCGCATATCTATTTTCCCGCTCTTTAGAGAACTGCTGTAACGGTAAATGCTGTATGGGGAAAACTGCCATTTCGGGAAGCGCTATTTAGGGAACTGTTGTTATGAGATCCGCTATTATGAAATCCGCTCTTGTGAAGGCAGGAGAAGAGGGTGCTGGCGATCCGATGGCAGGCGCAGAGGGTGCTGGCGATCCGATGGCAGGCGTAGAGGGTGTTGGCGATACGGTGACTCGCATAGAGGGTGTTAGCGATAATGTGGCTCGCAAAGTGGGTGTTGGCGATCCGGTGGCAGGAGGAGAGGGTGTTGGCGATCCGGTGGTAGGATAAGAGGGTACTGGCGATAAGGGGTTGGATAAGAGGGTGCTGGCGATAAGGGGTTGGATAAGAGGGTGCTGGCGATCCGGTGGCAGGCGAAAAGGGTGCTGGCGATCCGGGGGGCAGGCGAAAAGGGTGCTGGCGATCCGGGGGGCAGGCGAAAAGGGTGCTGGCGATCCGGGGGGCAGGCGAAAAGGGTGCTGGCGATCAGGTGGTAGGATAAGAGGGTGCTGGCGATCCGATGGCTGGCGTAGAGGGTGCTGGCGATCCGATGGCAGGCTAAGAGGGTGATGCCGATCCGATGGATGGCGTAGAGGGTGATGCCGATCCGATGGATGGCGTAGAGGCTGATGCCGATCCGATGGATGGCGTAGAGGGTGATGGCGATCCGATGGATGGCGTAGAGGGTGATGGCGATCCGATGGATGACGTAGAGGGTGATGGCGATCCGATGGATGGCGTAGAGGGTCTCGGCGATCCGATGGATGGCGTAGAGGGTCTTGGCGATCCGGTGGCAGGTTAAGAGGGTGTTGGCGATCCGGTGGCAGGTTAAGAGGGTGTTAGCGATCCGATGGCAGGTTAAGAGGGTGTTAGCGATCCGATGGCAGGTTATTAGGGTGTTGGCGATACAGTGGCAGGCGAAGAGGGTGTTGGCGATCCGGGTGTACCTCATATGAGGAGTTCTCTGTAGAGCAGTTCTCGAAATAGCAACCACGATTCCAAAAAAAACAGCGGAGTTTTAAAAACTGTTGTTTTAGAAAAAACGGCTTATGTTTTGGGAAATAGCAGTTTTTGTGTTGAGTTTTGAGCATTTTTTCACAATACAGTTGTATTCGTTGGTTCGTTGGTTTTCAAAAACTACCTTTTTCTGTGATTATTTAATTAGTAATGTGACCTGCTAACGGATCGTGTTTATGATTTTTTTAAATGTACATTTAAATATTGTACTATTCTTCAGGCTGCATCAGTTTACAATAATTAGGAAAAGGCATAATTAAATTCGAGAGAGGTTGTTTTATTTCGGAATTAGACATTTCTAAACAGTATTATTTTTGAAAAGGCATATTATAATTCAAGAAAGGTTATTTTATTTCGGAAGAAGATAATTGCAAACAGTAATGTTTTGGAAAAGGCATATTATAATTCGAGAAGGTTTATTTTATTTCAGAAGTAGATAATTGACAACATTAAGTTTTTGGAAAAAGTGTAACATTGTTTCACCATTTCCAAAATATTACTAACCTTAGTCTAACTAAACGAATCAAAACCTAACCTAACCTGACCTGACCTAATAATATTTAGTTGAAATAATCAACTTTAACCTAACCAAAATATCAACCTAGTTCTTTTTGAGTTCATATAACCCAGCTGGGCAAGTTTACACCATAATAAACAACTATGGTTTTTCGCAAATCTATTTTCCCACTCTTTAGAGAACTGCTGTAACGGTAATTGCTGTATGGGGAAAACTGCCATTTCGGGAACCGCTATTTAGAGAACTGTTGTTATGAGGACCGCTATATGAAATCCGCTCTTGTGGTGGCAGGAGAAGAGGGTGCTGGCCATCCGATGGCAGGCGCAGAGAGTGCTGGCGATCCGATGGCAGTCGTAGTGGGTGTTGGCGATACGGTGACTCGCATAGAGGGTGTTAGCAATACTGTGGCTCGCAAAGAGGGTGTTGGCGATCCGGTGGCAGGAGGAGAGGGTACTGTCGATCAGGTGGCAGGATAAGAGGGTGCTGGCGATCAGGTGGCAGGATAAGAGGGTGCTGGCGATCAGGTGGCAGGATAAGAGGGTGCTGGCGATCAGGTGGCAGGATAAGAGGGTGCTGGCGATCAGGTGGCAGGATAAGAGGGTGCTGGCGATCCGGTGGCAGGCGAAAAGGGTGCTAGCGATCCGATGGCTGGCGTAGAGGGTGCTGGCGATCCGATGGCAGGCTAAGAGGGTGATGCCGATCCGATGGATGGCGTAGAGGGTGATGCCGATCCGATGGCTGGCGTAGAGGGTGCTGGCGATCCGATGGCAGGCGTAGAGGGTGATGCCGATCCGATGGATGGCGTAGAGGGTGATGCCGATCCGATGGATGGCGTAGAGGGTGATGGCGATCCGATGGATGGCGTAGAGGGTCTTGGCGATCCGGTGGCAGGTTAAGAGGGTGTTGGCGATCCGGTGGCAGGTTAAGAGGGTGTTAGCGATCCGATGGCAGGTTAAGAGGATGTTAGCGATCCGATGGCAGGTTATTAGGGTGTTGGCGATCCAGTGGCAGGCGAAGAGGGTGTTGGCGATCCGGGTGTACCTCATATGAGGAGTTCTCTGTAGAGCAGTTCTCGAAATAGCAATCACGATTCCAAAAAACAGCGGAGTTTTAAAAACTGTTGTTTTAGAAAAAACGGCTTATGTTTTGGGAAATAGCAGTTTTTGTGTTGAGTTTTGAGGATTTTTTAACAATACAGTTGTATTCGTTGGTTCGTTGGTTTTCAAAAACTACCTTTTTCTGTGATTATTTAATAAGTAATGTGACCTGCTAACGGATCGTGTTTATGATTTTTTTAAAAGTACATTTAAATATTGTACTATTCTTCAGGCTGCATCAGTTTACAATTATTAGGAAAAGGCATAATTAAAATTCGAGAGAGGTTGTTTTATTTCGGAATTAGATATTTCTAAACAGTATTATTTTTGAAAAGGCATATTATAATTCGAGAAAGGTTATTTTATTTCGGAAGAAGATAATTGCAAACAGTAACGTTTTGGAAAAGGCATATTATAATTCGAGAAGGTTTATTTTATTTCAGAAGTAGATAATTGAAAACATTAAGTTTTTGGAAAAAGTGTAACATTGTTTCACCATTTCCAAAATATTACTAACCTTAGTCTAACTAAACGAATCAAAACCTAACCTAACCTGACCTAATAATATTTAGTTGAAATAATCAACTTTAACCTAACCAAAATATCAACCTAGTTCTTTTTGAGTTCATATAACCCAGCTGGGCAAGCTTACACCATAATAAACAACTATGGTTTTTCGCAAATCTATTTTCCCACTCTTTAGAGAACTGCTGTAACGGTAATTGCTGTATGGGGAAAACTGCCATTTCGGGAACCGCTATTTAGAGAACTGTTGTTATGAGGACCGCTATATGAAATCCGCTCTTGTGGTGGCAGGAGAAGAGGGTGCTGGCCATCCGATGGCAGGCGCAGAGAGTGCTGGCGATCCGATGGCAGTCGTAGTGGGTGTTGGCGATACGGTGACTCGCATAGAGGGTGTTAGCAATACTGTGGCTCGCAAAGAGGGTGTTGGCGATCCGGTGGCAGGAGGAGAGGGTACTGTCGATCAGGTGGCAGGATAAGAGGGTGCTGGCGATCAGGTGGCAGGATAAGAGGGTGCTGGCGATCAGGTGGCAGGATAAGAGGGTGCTGGCGATCAGGTGGCAGGATAAGAGGGTGCTGGCGATCCGGTGGCAGGCGAAAAGGGTGCTGGCGATCCGATGGCAGGCTAAGAGGGTGATGCCGATCCGATGGATGGCGTAGAGGGTGATGCCGATCCGATGGATGGCGTAGAGGGTGATGGCGATCCGATGGATGGCGTAGAGGGTGATGGCGATCCGATGGATGGCGTAGAGGGTGATGGCGATCCGATGGATGGCGTAGAGGGTCTCGGCGATCCGATGGATGGCGTAGAGGGTCTTGGCGATCCGGTGGCAGGTTAAGAGGGTGTTGGCGATCCGGTGGCAGGTTAAGAGGGTGTTAGCGATCCCATGGCAGGTTAAGAGGGTGTTAGCGATCCCATGGCAGGTTAAGAGGGTGTTGGCGATCCAGTGGCAGGCGAAGAGGGTGTTGGCGATCCGGGTGTACCTCATATGAGGAGTTCTCTGTAGAGCAGTTCTCGAAATAGCAACCACGATTCCAAAAAAAAACAGCGGAGTTTTAAAAACTGTTGTTTTAGAAAAAACGGCTTATTTTTTGGGAAATAGCAGTTTTTGTGTTGAGTTTTGAGCATTTTTTCACAATACAGTTGTATTCGTTGGTTCGTTGGTTTTCAAAAACTACCTTTTTCTGTGATTATTTAATTAGTAATGTGACCTGCTAACGGATCGTGTTTATGATTTTTTTAAAAGTACATTTAAATATTGTACTATTCTTCAGGCTGCATCAGTTTACAATAATTAGGAAAAGGCATAATTAAATTCGAGAGAGGTTGTTTTATTTCGGAATTAGATATTTCTAAACAGTATTATTTTTAAAAGGCATATTATAATTCGAGAAAGGTTATTTTATTTCGGAAGAAGATAATTGCAAACAGTAATGTTTTGGAAAAGGCATATTATAATTCGAGAAGGTTTATTTTATTTCAGAAGTAGATAATTAAAAACATTAAGTTTTTGAAAAAGTGTAACATTGTTTCACCATTTCCAAAATATTACTAACCTTAGTCTAACTAAACGAATCAAAACCTAACCTAACCTGACCTAATAATATTTAGTTGAAATAATCAACTTTAACCTAACCAAAATATCAACCTAGTTCTTTTTGAGTTCATATAACCCAGCTGGGCAAGCTTACACCATAATAAACAACTATGGTTTTTCGCATATCTATTTTCCCACTCTTTAGAGAACTGCTGTAACGGTAATTGCTGTATGGGGAAAACTGCCATTTCGGGAACCGCTATTTAGAGAACTGTTGTTATGAGGACCGCTATATGAAATCCGCTCTTGTGGTGGCAGGAGAAGAGGGTGCTGGCCATCCGATGGCAGGCGCAGAGAGTGCTGGCGATCCGATGGCAGTCGTAGTGGGTGTTGGCGATACGGTGACTCGCATAGAGGGTGTTAGCGATACTGTGGCTCGCAAAGAGGGTGTTGGCGATCCGGTGGCAGGAGGAGAGGGTACT